>NW_026783391.1:0-210000 GCF_949774975.1 Lagenorhynchus albirostris | reverse complement strand
ATCATACCTGAATCCACTCATTATGCTGCTACAGGCCTGATGACATAGATTTCATTGCTGAGTGATATTGCATTGTACGTAAGTACCACAACTTCTTTATCCATTTTTCGCTTTCTGCGATATTGAACTTGTACCGTAAACGAGGTTCTTGTAAACAGAGCCGTCCCAAACTTTGGGGTGGCTGTGTCTTTTTGATTTTAATTTCCCTAAGCTATAGGACCATAAGTGGAAGTGCCCTAGGCTCTGTTGCTTTGTTTTTTAGATGTTTCAGGAAACACCATACACTTCTCCCGAGTGGCTGTTGGCAATTTACATCCCGCCCATCAGCATAACAAGGCTCCCAGTTCTCCATGGCCTGTCCTGCCTTTCTGGATTTTACACTTTTTTCAGATGGCCCTTTGGACCGGGGGGAAGTGAGACTTCATTGTAGTGCAGATTTCCTTTGCAAGCTTGCTTGGTTGGCCAAAAAGGGCGTATGCGTTTTTTCCTGAATATATTCAGGAAAAAACGCATACGCCCTTTTTGGCCAAGTGCATCATTGTGGACGTTCTGCCTCTTTTCCTATGCTTTAAATGCAATTCCAGTCTACCTCCTGAAATCGGTTTCCTGCAATTGTGCCCCGCTTTCAAGTCCTCTTGGCAGCCTTACTTCAGTATATTTTTGGACGATAGCTGTCATTTATAACTCTGCAGGTTTGTGAATTACAGTGCCCCTGAGCTCCATTCTTCAACTCGATTTCTTGTGAGCTGGCCACAACACCGCAGGATTGCTTCAGGCCCTAATCTGGTTCGGGCACGGCACACTGAGCCTTTGGTTAATTCCTCTTCCTGGTGGCAAATGAGAGTTAAATTTGCCCGTCCAGACACCTCCAGCTAGTCTCTCATTGGTTCTCCCTATTCCTGTTCATCTTCCGCAGAAATTGCAAACTGGGCCAAACAGGAGGTTAAAGGCACTGACTCTCCAAGTCGGGAGAGTGTTAGTAAAGCGTCTGGAATGTTGCACCCGAGTACCAGGGGTCGAAAACTGAGACATATTTGAACACATGTCCCGATCACACGGTTGATCATACTCTGGGTTCCACATGCATGTTTTAGCTGAAGGAAGAATCCCTTCAACCTGGAGAGTTGAGACCCGTGGAATGGGTACCATGCAATATGACTTCAAAGGGTCTTCATTTGCTCACCGAACCTCTCCAATCCTATCACTGCTGCGTTTATGCCCCTGTACACACGCTTGATTCTCTTTCGGAGACATAGCAATCCATAGGTTTTAAGATACTTACTAGTCAGGTACATTCTTAGGCGTTTAATATGGGGTGTTGAGCCCATTTCGTTGAGCAAGGAGTAGCTCTTGTCTATTACATATTTGGCTTAAGGAACTTTATCTGTGCTCATTTCAATCTCTGGTTTTATGCAGCACCCCAACTCACCTTTCCCCTTAAGCAAGCATAAGTTGGTTTTCTAAATTTGAGACCCTGTTCTGTTTTGTAATTCAGTTCCTGTGTAGCCAAGTTTACATTCCGTGTATTAGTGATATCTTATGATGTTTCTTTTTCTGTGTGACTTATTTCAGTTACAATCATCATACCTGAATCCACTCATTATGCTGCTACGGGCCTGATGACATAGATTTCATTGCTGAGTGATATTGCATTGTACGTAAGTACCACAAATTCTTTATCCATTTTTCGCTTTCTGCGATATTGAACTTGTACCCTAAATGAGGTTCTTCTAAACAGAGCCGTCCCAAACTTTGGGGTGGCTGTGTCTTTTTGATTTTAATTTCCCTAAGCTACAGGACCATAAGTGGAAGTGCCCTAGGCTCTGTTGCTTTGTTTTTTAGATGTTTCAGGAAACACCATACACTTCTCCCCAGTGGCTGTTGGCAATTTACATCCCGCCCATCAGCATAACAAGGCTCCCAGTTCTCCATGGCCTGTCCTGCCTTTCTGGATTTTACACTTTTTTCAGATGGCCCTTTAGACCGGGGGGAAGTGAGACTTCAGTGTAGTGCAGATTTCCTTTGCAAGCTTGCTTGGTTGGCCAAAAAGGGCGTATGCGTTTTTTCCTGAATATATTCAGGAAAAAACGCATACGCCCTTTTTGGCCAAGTGCATCATTGTCCACGTTCTGCCTCTTTTCCTATGCTTTAAATGCAATTCCAGTCTACCTCCTGAAATCGGTGTCCTGCAATTGTGCCCCGCTTTCAAGTCCTCTTGGCAGCCTTACTTCAGTATATTTTTGGACGATAGCTGTCATTTATAACTCTGCAGGTTTGTGAATTACAGTGCCCCTGAGCTCCTTTCTTCAACTCGCTTTCTTGTGAGCTGGCCGCAACACCGCAGGATTGCTTCAGGCCCTAATCCGGTTCCGGCACGGCACGCTGAGCCTTTGGTTAATTCCTCTTCCTGGTGGCAAATGAGAGTTAAATTTGCCCGTCCAGACACCTCCAGCTAGTCTCTCATTGGTTCTCCTATTCCTGTTCATCTTCTGCAGAAATTGCAAACTGGGCCAAACAGGAGGTTAAAGGCACTGACTCTCCAAGTGGGGAGAGTGTTAGTAAAGCGTCTGGAATGTTGCACCCGAGTACCAGGGGTCGAAAACTGAGACATATTTGAACACGTGTCCCGATCACACGGTTGATCATACTCTGGGTTCCACATGCATGTTTTAGCTGAAGGAAGAATCCCTTCAACCTGGAGAGTTGAGACCCGTGGAATGGGTACCATGCAATATGACTTCAAAGGGTCTTCATTTGCTCACCGAACCTCTCCAATCCTATCACTGCTGCGTTTATGCCCCTGTACACACGCTTGATTCTCTTTCGGAGACATAGCAATCCATAGGTTTTAAGATACTTACTAGTCAGGTACATTCTTAGGCGTTTAATATGGGGTGTTGAGCCCATTTCGTTGAGCAAGGAGTAGCTCTTGTCTATTACATATTTGGCTTAAGGAACTTTATCTGTGCTCATTTCAATCTCTGGTTTTATGCAGCACCCCAACTCACCTTTCCCCTTAAGCAAGCATAAGTTGGTTTTCTAAATTTGAGACCCTGTTCTGTTTTGTAATTCAGTTCCTGTGTAGCCAAGTTTACATTCCGTGTATTAGTGATATCTTATGATGTTTCTTTTTCTGTGTGACTTATTTCAGTTAGAATCATCATACCTGAATCCACTCATTATGCTGCTACGGGCCTGATGACATAGATTTCATTGCTGAGTGATATTGCATTGTACGTAAGTACCACAAATTCTTTATCCATTTTTCGCTTTCTGCGATATTGAACTTGTACCGTAAACGAGGTTCTTGTAAACAGAGCCGTCCCAAACTTTGGGGTGGCTGTGTCTTTTTGATTTTAATTTCCCTAAGCTACAGGACCATAAGTGGAAGTGCCCTAGGCTCTGTTGCTTTGTTTTTTAGATGTTTCAGGAAACACCATACACTTCTCCCGAGTGGCTGTTGGCAATTTACATCCCGCCCATCAGCATAACAAGGCTCCCAGTTCTCCATGGCCTGTCCTGCCTTTCTGGATTTTACACTTTTTTCAGATGGCCCTTTAGACCGGGGGGAAGTGAGACTTCAGTGTAGTGCAGATTTCCTTTGCAAGCTTGCTTGGTTGGCCAAAAAGGGCGTATGCGTTTTTTCCTGAATATATTCAGGAAAAAACGCATACGCCCTTTTTGGCCAAGTGCATCATTGTCCACGTTCTGCCTCTTTTCCTATGCTTTAAATGCAATTCCAGTCTACCTCCTGAAATCGGTGTCCTGCAATTGTGCCCCGCTTTCAAGTCCTCTTGGCAGCCTTACTTCAGTATATTTTTGGACGATAGCTGTCATTTATAACTCTGCAGGTTTGTGAATTACAGTGCCCCTGAGCTCCTTTCTTCAACTCGCTTTCTTGTGAGCTGGCCGCAACACCGCAGGATTGCTTCAGGCCCTAATCCGGTTCCGGCACGGCACGCTGAGCCTTTGGTTAATTCCTCTTCCTGGTGGCAAATGAGAGTTAAATTTGCCCGTCCAGACACCTCCAGCTAGTCTCTCATTGGTTCTCCTATTCCTGTTCATCTTCTGCAGAAATTGCAAACTGGGCCAAACAGGAGGTTAAAGGCACTGACTCTCCAAGTCGGGAGAGTGTTAGTAAAGCGTCTGGAATGTTGCACCCGAGTACCAGGGGTCGAAAACTGAGACATATTTGAACACGTGTCCCGATCACACGGTTGATCATACTCTGGGTTCCACATGCATGTTTTAGCTGAAGGAAGAATCCCTTCAACCTGGAGAGTTGAGACCCGTGGAATGGGTACCATGCAATATGACTTCAAAGGGTCTTCATTTGCTCACCGAACCTCTCCAGTCCTATCACTGCTGCGTTTATGTCCCTGTACACACGCTTGATTCTCTTTCGGAGACATAGCAATCCATAGGTTTTAAGATACTTACTAGTCAGGTACATTCTTAGGCGTTTAATATGGGGTGTTGAGCCCATTTCGTTGAGCAAGGAGTAGCTCTTGTCTATTACATATTTGGCTTAAGGAACTTTATCTGTGCTCATTTCAATCTCTGGTTTTATGCAGCACCCCAACTCACCTTTCCCCTTAAGCAAGCATAAGTTGGTTTTCTAAATTTGAGACCCTGTTCTGTTTTGTAATTCAGTTCCTGTGTAGCCAAGTTTACATTCCGTGTATTAGTGATATCTTATGATGTTTCTTTTTCTGTGTGACTTATTTCAGTTAGAATCATCATACCTGAATCCACTCATTATGCTGCTATGGGCCTGATGACATAGATTTCATTGCTGAGTGATATTGCATTGTACGTAAGTACCACAACTTCTTTATCCATTTTTCGCTTTCTGCGATATTGAACTTGTACCGTAAACGAGGTTCTTGTAAACAGAGCCGTCCCAAACTTTGGGGTGGCTGTGTCTTTTTGATTTTAATTTCCCTAAGCTATAGGACCATAAGTGGAAGTGCCCTAGGCTCTGTTGCTTTGTTTTTTAGATGTTTCAGGAAACACCATACACTTCTCCCGAGTGGCTGTTGGCAATTTACATCCCGCCCATCAGCATAACAAGGCTCCCAGTTCTCCATGGCCTGTCGTGCCTTTCTGGATTTTACACTTTTTTCAGATGGCCCTTTTGACCGAGGGGAAGTGAGACTTCAGTGTAGTGCCGATTTCCTTTGCAAGCTTGCTTGTTTGGCCAAAAAGGGCGTATGCGTTTTTTCCTGAATATATTCAGGAAAAAACGCATACGCCCTTTTTGGCCAAGTGCATCATTGTCCACGTTCTGCCTCTTTTCCTATGCTTTAAATGCAATTCCAGTCTACCTCCTGAAATCGGTTTCCTGCAATTCTGCCCCGCTTTCAAGTCCTCTTGGCAGTCTTACTTCAGTATAGTTTTGGACGATAGCTGTCATTTATAACTCTGCAGGTTTGTGAATGACAGTGCCCCTGAGCTCCTTTCTTCAACTCGCTTTCTTGTGAGCTGGCCGCAACACCGCAGGATTGCTTCAGGCCCTAATCCGGTTCTGGCACGGCACGCTGAGCCTTTGGTTAATTCCTCTTCCTGGTGGCAAATGAGAGTTAAATTTGCCCGTCCAGACACCTCCAGCTAGTCTCTCATTGGTTCTCCTATTCCTGTTCATCTTCCGCAGAAATTGCAAACTGGGCCAAACAGGAGGTTAAAGGCACTGACTCTCCAAGTCGGGAGAGTGTTAGTAAAGCATCTGGAATGTTGCACCCGAGTACCAGGGGTCGAAAAGTGAGACATATTTGAACGCGTCTCCCGATCACACGGTTGATCATACTCTGGGTTCCACATGCATGTTTTAGCTGAAGGAAGAATCCCTTCAACCTGGAGAGTTGAGACCCGTGGAATGGGTACCATGCAATATGACTTCAAAGGGTCTTCATTTGCTCACCGAACCTCTCCAATCCTATCACTGCTGCGTTTATGCCCCTGTACACACGCTTGATTCTCTTTCGGAGACATAGCAATCCATAGGTTTTAAGATACTTACTAGTCAGGTACATTCTTAGGCGTTTAATATGGGGTGTTGAGCCCATTTCGTTGAGCAAGGAGTAGCTCTTGTCTATTACATATTTGGCTTAAGGAACTTTATCTGTGCTCATTTCAATCTCTGGTTTTATGCAGCACCCCAACTCACCTTTCCCCTTAAGCAAGCATAAGTTGGTTTTCTAAATTTGAGACCCTGTTCTGTTTTGTAATTCAGTTCCTGTGTAGCCAAGTTTACATTCCGTGTATTAGTGATATCTTATGATGTTTCTTTTTCTGTGTGACTTATTTCAGTTAGAATCATCATACCTGAATCCACTCATTATGCTGCTACGGGCCTGATGACATATATTTCATTGCTGAGTGATATTGCATTGTACGTAAGTACCACAAATTCTTTATCCATTTTTCGCTTTCTGCGATATTGAACATGTACCCTAAACGAGGTTCTTCTAAACAGAGCCGTCCCAAACTTTGGGGTGGCTGTGTCTTTTTGATTTTAATTTCCCTAAGCTACAGGACCATAAGTGGAAGTGCCCTAGGCTCTGTTGCTTTGTTTTTTAGATGTTTCAGGAAACACCATACACTTCTCCCGAGTGGCTGTTGGCAATTTACATCCCGCCCATCAGCATAACAAGGCTCCCAGTTCTCCATGGCCTGTCCTGCCTTTCTGGATTTTACACTTTTTTCAGATGGCCCTTTAGACCGGGGGGAAGTGAGACTTCAGTGTAGTGCAGATTTCCTTTGCAAGCTTGCTTGGTTGGCCAAAAAGGGCGTATGCGTTTTTTCCTGAATATATTCAGGAAAAAACGCATACGCCCTTTTTGGCCAAGTGCATCATTGTCCACGTTCTGCCTCTTTTCCTATGCTTTAAATGCAATTCCAGTCTACCTCCTGAAATCGGTGTCCTGCAATTGTGCCCCGCTTTCAAGTCCTCTTGGCAGCCTTACTTCAGTATATTTTTGGACGATAGCTGTCATTTATAACTCTGAAGGTTTGTGAATTACAGTGCCCCTGAGCTCCTTTCTTCAACTCGCTTTCTTGTGAGCTGGCCACAACACCGCAGGATTGCTTCAGGCCCTAATCCGGTTCCGGCACGGCACGCTGAGCCTTTGGTTAATTCCTCTTCCTGGTGGCAAATGAGAGTTAAATTTGCCCGTCCAGACACCTCCAGCTAGTCTCTCATTGGTTCTCCTATTCCTGTTCATCTTCCGCAGAAATTGCAAACTGGGCCAAACAGGAGGTTAAAGGCACTGACTCTCCAAGTCGGGAGAGTGTTAGTAAAGCGTCTGGAATGTTGCACCCGAGTACCAGGGGTCGAAAACTGAGACATATTTGAACACGTGTCCCGATCACACGGTTGATCATACTCTGGGTTCCACATGCATGTTTTAGCTGAAGGAAGAATCCCTTCAACCTGGAGAGTTGAGACCCGTGGAATGGGTACCATGCAATATGACTTCAAAGGGTCTTCATTTGCTCACCGAACCTCTCCAATCCTATCACTGCTGCGTTTATGTCCCTGTACACACGCTTGATTCTCTTTCGGAGACATAGCAATCCATAGGTTTTAAGATACTTACTAGTCAGGTACATTCTTAGGCGTTTAATATGGGGTGTTGAGCCCATTTCGTTGAGCAAGGAGTAGCTCTTGTCTATTACATATTTGGCTTAAGGAACTTTATCTGTGCTCATTTCAATCTCTGGTTTTATGCAGCACCCCAACTCACCTTTCCCCTTAAGCAAGCATAAGTTGGTTTTCTAAATTTGAGACCCTGTTCTGTTTTGTAATTCAGTTCCTGTGTAGCCAAGTTTACATTCCGTGTATTAGTGATATCTTATGATGTTTCTTTTTCTGTGTGACTTATTTCAGTTAGAATCATCATACCTGAATCCACTCATTATGCTGCTATGGGCCTGATGACATAGATTTCATTGCTGAGTGATATTGCATTGTACGTAAGTACCACAACTTCTTTATCCATTTTTCGCTTTCTGCGATATTGAACTTGTACCGTAAACGAGGTTCTTGTAAACAGAGCCGTCCCAAACTTTGGGGTGGCTGTGTCTTTTTGATTTTAATTTCCCTAAGCTATAGGACCATAAGTGGAAGTGCCCTAGGCTCTGTTGCTTTGTTTTTTAGATGTTTCAGGAAACACCATACACTTCTCCCGAGTGGCTGTTGGCAATTTACATCCCGCCCATCAGCATAACAAGGCTCCCAGTTCTCCATGGCCTGTCGTGCCTTTCTGGATTTTACACTTTTTTCAGATGGCCCTTTTGACCGAGGGGAAGTGAGACTTCAGTGTAGTGCAGATTTCCTTTGCAAGCTTGCTTGGTTGCCCAAAAAGGGCGTATGCGTTTTTTCCTGAATATATTCAGGAAAAACGCATACGCCCTTTTTGGCCAAGTGCATCATTGTCCACGTTCTGCCTCTTTTCCTATGCTTTAAATGCAATTCCAGTCTACCTCCTGAAATCGGTTTCCTGCAATTCTGCCCCGCTTTCAAGTCCTCTTGGCAGTCTTACTTCAGTATAGTTTTGGACGATAGCTGTCATTTATAACTCTGCAGGTTTGTGAATGACAGTGCCCCTGAGCTCCTTTCTTCAACTCGCTTTCTTGTGAGCTGGCCGCAACACCGCAGGATTGCTTCAGGCCCTAATCCGGTTCTGGCACGGCACGCTGAGCCTTTGGTTAATTCCTCTTCCTGGTGGCAAATGAGAGTTAAATTTGCCCGTCCAGACACCTCCAGCTAGTCTCTCATTGGTTCTCCTATTCCTGTTCATCTTCCGCAGAAATTGCAAACTGGGCCAAACAGGAGGTTAAAGGCACTGACTCTCCAAGTCGGGAGAGTGTTAGTAAAGCGTCTGGAATGTTGCACCCGAGTACCAGGGGTCGAAAACTGAGACATATTTGAACACGTGTCCCGATCACACGGTTGATCATACTCTGGGTTCCACATGCATGTTTTAGCTGAAGGAAGAATCCCTTCAACCTGGAGAGTTGAGACCCGTGGAATGGGTACCATGCAATATGACTTCAAAGGGTCTTCATTTGCTCACCGAACCTCTCCAATCCTATCACTGCTGCGTTTATGCCCCTGTACACACGCTTGATTCTCTTTCGGAGACATAGCAATCCATAGGTTTTAAGATACTTATTAGTCAGGTACATTCTTAGGCGTTTAATATGGGGTGTTGAGCCCATTTCGTTGAGCAAGGAGTAGCTCTTGTCTATTACATATTTGGCTTAAGGAACTTTATCTGTGCTCATTTCAATCTCTGGTTTTATGCAGCACCCCAACTCACCTTTCCCCTTAAGCAAGCATAAGTTGGTTTTCTAAATTTGAGACCCTGTTCTGTTTTGTAATTCAGTTCCTGTGTAGCCAAGTTTACATTGCGTGTATTAGTGATATCTTATGATGTTTCTTTTTCTGTGTGACTTATTTCAGTTAGAATCATCATACCTGAATCCACTCATTATGCTGCTATGGGCCTGATGACATAGATTTCATTGCTGAGTGATATTGCATTGTACGTAAGTACCACAAATCTTTATCCATTTTTCGCTTTCTGCGATATTGAACTTGTACCGTAAACGAGGTTCTTGTAAACAGAGCCGTCCCAAACTTTGGGGTGGCTGTGTCTTTTTGATTTTAATTTCCCTAAGCTATAGGACCATAAGTGGAAGTGCCCTAGGCTCTGTTGCTTTGTTTTTTAGATGTTTCAGGAAACACCATACACTTCTCCCGAGGGGCTGTTGGCAATTTACATCCCGCCCATCAGCATAACAAGGCTCCCAGTTCTCCATGGCCTGTCCTGCCTTTCTGGATTTTACACTTTTTTCAGATGGCCCTTTGGACCGGGGGGAAGTGAGACTTCATTGTAGTGCAGATTTCCTTTGCAAGCTTGCTTGGTTGCCCAAAAAGGGCGTATGCGTTTTTTCCTGAATATATTCAGGAAAAAACGCATAGGCCCTTTTTGGCCAAGTGCATCATTGTGGACGTTCTGCCTCTTTTCCTATGCTTTAAATGCAATTCCAGTCTACCTCCTGAAATCGGTTTCCTGCAATTCTGCCCCGCTTTCAAGTCCTCTTGGCAGCCTTACTTCAGTATATTTTTGGACGATAGCTGGCATTCATAACTCTGCAGGTTTGTGAATTACAGTGCCCCTGAGCTCCTTTCTTCAACTCGCTTTCTTGTGACCTGGCCGCAACACCGCTGGATTGCTTCAGGCCCTAATCCGGTTCCGTCATGGCATGCTGAGCCTTTGGTTAATTCCTCTTCCTGGTGGCAAATGAGAGTTAAATTTGCCCGTCCAGACACCTCCAGCTAGTCTCTCATTGGTTCTCCTATTCCTGTTCATCTTCCGCAGAAATTGCAAACTGGGCCAAACAGGAGGTTAAAGGCACTGACTCTCCAAGTCGGGAGAGTGTTAGTAAAGCATCTGGAATGTTGCACCCGAGTACCAGGGGTCGAAAAGTGAGACATATTTGAACGCGTCTCCCGATCACACGGTTGATCATACTCTGGGTTCCACATGCATGTTTTAGCTGAAGGAAGAATCCCTTCAACCTGGAGAGTTGAGACCCGTGGAATGGGTACCATGCAATATGACTTCAAAGGGTCTTCATTTGCTCACCGAACCTCTCCAATCCTATCACTGCTGCGTTTATGCCCCTGTACACACGCTTGATTCTCTTTCGGAGACATAGCAATCCATAGGTTTTAAGATACTTACTAGTCAGGTACATTCTTAGGCGTTTAATATAGGGTGTTGAGCCCATTTCATTGAGCAAGGAGTAGCTCTTGTCTATTACATATTTGGCCTAAGGAACTTTATCTGTGCTCATTTCAATCTCTGGTTTTATGTAGCACCCCAACTCACCTTTCCCCTTAAGCCAGCATAAGTTGGTTTTCTAAATTTGAGACCCTGTTCTGTTTTGTAATTCAGTTCCTGTGTAGCCAAGTTTACATTCCGTGTATTAGTGATATCTTATGATGTTTCTTTTTCTGTGTGACTTATTTCAGTTACAATCATCATACCTGAATCCACTCATTATGCTTCTACGGGCCTGATGACATAGATTTCATTGCTGAGTGATATTGCATTGTACGTAAGTACCACAACTTCTTTATCCATTTTTCGCTTTCTGTGATATTGAACTTGTACCGTAAACGAGGTTTTTGTAAACAGAGCCGTCCCAAACTTTGGGGTGGCTGTGTCTTTTTGATTTTAATTTCCCTAAGCTATAGGCCCATAAGTGGAAGTGCCCTAGGCTCTGTTGCTTTGTTTCTTAGATGTTTCAGGAAACACCATACACTTCTCCCGAGTGGCTGTTGGCAATTTACATCCCGCCCATCAGCATAACAAGGCTCCCAGTTCTCCATGGCCTGTCCTGCCTTTCTGGATTTTACACTTTTTTCAGATGGCCCTTTGAACGGGGGGCAGTGAGACTTCATTGTAGTGCCGATTTCCTTTGCAAGCTTGCTTGGTTGGCCAAAAAGGGCGTATGCGTTTTTTCCTGAATATATTCAGGAAAAAACGCATACGCCCTTTTTGGCCAAGTGCATCATTGTCCACGTTCTGCCTCTTTTCCTATGCTTTAAATGCAATTCCAGTCTACCTCCTGAAATCGGTTTCCTGCAATTCTGCCCCGCTTTCAAGTCCTCTTGGCAGCCTTACTTCAGTATATTTTTGGACGATAGCTGTCATTTATAACTCTGCAGGTTTGTGAATTACAGTGCCCCTGAGCTCCTTTCTTCAATCGCTTTTTTGTGAGCTGGCCGCAACACCGCAGGATTGCTTCAGGGCCAAATCCGTTTCCGGCAAGGCACGCTGAGCCTTTGGTTAATTCCTCTTCCTGGTGGCAAATGAGAGTTAAATTTGCCCGTCCAGACACCTCCAGCTAGTCTCTCATTGGTTCTCCTATTCCTGTTCATCTTCCGCAGAAATTGCAAACTGGGCCAAACAGGAGGTTAAAGGCACTGACTCTCCAAGTCGGGAGAGTGTTAGTAAAGCGTCTGGAATGTTGCACCCGAGTACCAGGGGTCGAAAACGGAGACATATTTGAACACGTCTCCCAATCACACGGTTGATCATACTCTGGGTTCCACAGGCATGTTTTAGCTGAAGGAAGAATCCCTTCAACCTGGAGAGTTGAGACCCGTGGAATGGGTACCATGCAATATGACTTCAAAGGGTCTTCATTTGCTCACCGAACGTCTCCAATCCTATCACTGCTGCGTTTATGCCCCTGTACACACGCTTGATTCTCTTTCGGAGACATAGCAATCCATAGGTTTTAAGATACTTACTAGTCAGGTACATTCTTAGGCGTTTAATATGGGGTGTTGAGCCCATTTCGTTGAGCAAGGAGTAGCTCTTGTCTATTACATATTTGGCTTAAGGAACTTTATCTGTGCTCATTTCAATCTCTGGTTTTATGCAGCACCCCAACTCACCTTTCCCCTTAAGCAAGCATAAGTTGGTTTTCTAAATTTCAGACCCTGTTCTGTTTTGTAATTCAGTTCCTGTGTAGCCAAGTTTACATTCCGTGTATTAGTGATATCTTATGATGTTTCTTTTTCTGTGTGACTTATTTCAGTTACAATCATCATACCTGAATCCACTCATTATGCTGCTATGGGCCTGATGACATAGATTTCATTGCTGAGTGATATTGCATTGTACGTAAGTACCACAACTTCTTTATCCATTTTTCGCTTTCTGCGATATTGAACTTGTACCGTAAACGAGGTTCTAGTAAACAGAGCCGTCCCAAACTTTGGGGTGGCTGTGTCTTTTTGATTTTAATTTCCCTAAGCTATAGGACCATAAGTGGAAGTGCCCTAGGCTCTGTTGCTTTGTTTTTTAGATGTTTCAGGAAACACCATACACTTCTCCCGAGTGGCTGTTGGCAATTTACATGCCACCCATCAGCATAACAAGGCTCCCAGTTCTCCATGGCCTGTCCTGCCTTTCTGGATTTTACACTTTTTTCAGATGGCCCTTTTGACCGGGGGGCAGTGAGACTTCATTGTAGTGCCGATTTCCTTTGCAAGCTTGCTTGGTTGGCCAAAAAGGGCATATGCGTTTTTTCCTGAATATATTCAGGAAAAAACGCATACGCCCTTTTTGGCCAAGTGCATCATTGTCCAAGTTCTGCCTCTTTTCCTATGCTTTAAATGCAATTCCAGTCTACCTCCTGAAATCGGTTTCCTGCAATTCTGCCCCGCTTTCAAGTCCTCTTGGCAGCCTTACTTCAGTATATTTTTGTACGATAGCTGTCATTTATAACTCTGCAGGTTTGTGAATTACAGTGCCCCTGAGCTCCTTTCTTCAACTCGCTTTCTTGTGAGCTGGTCGCAACACCGCAGGATTGCTTCAGGCCCTAATCCGGTTCCGGCACGGCACGCTGAGCCTTTGGTTAATTCCTCTTCCTGGTGGCAAATGAGAGTTAAATTTGCCCGTCCAGACACCTCCAGCTAGTCTCTCATTGGTTCTCCTATTCCTGTTCATCTTCCGCAGAAATTGCAAACTGGGCCAAACAGGAGGTTAAAGGCACTGACTCTCCAAGTCGGGAGAGTGTTAGTAAAGCATCTGGAATGTTGCACCCGAGTACCAGGGGTCGAAAACTGAGACATATTTGAACACGTGTCCCGATCACACGGTTGATCATACTCTGGGTTCCACATGCATGTTTTTGCTGAAGGAAGAATCCCTTCAACCTGGAGAGTTGAGACCCGTGGAATGGGTACCATGCAATATGACTTCAAAGGGTCTTCATTTGCTCACCGAACCTCTCCAATCCTATCACTGCTGCGTTTATGCCCCTGTACACACGCTTGATTCTCTTTCGGAGACATAGCAATCCATAGGTTTTAAGATACTTACTAGTCAGGTACATTCTTAGGCGTTTAATATGGGGTGTTGAGCACATTTCGTTGAGCAAGGAGTAGCTCTTGTCTATTACATATTTGGCTTAAGGAACTTTATCAGTGCTCATTTCAATCCCTGATTTTATGCAGCACCCCAACTCACCTTTCCCCTTAAGCAAGCATAAGTTGGTTTTCTAAACTTGAGACCCTGTTCTGTTTTGTAATTCAGTTCCTGTGTAGCCAAGTTTACATTCCGTGTAGTAGTGATATCTTATGATGTTTCTTTTTCTGTGTGACTTATTTCAGTTACAATCATCATACCTGAATCCACTCATTATGCTGCTACGGGCCTGATGACATAGATTTCATTGCTGAGTGATATTGCATTGTACGTAAGTACCACAACTTCTTTATCCATTTTTCGCTTTCTGCGATATTGAACTTGTACCGTAAACGAGGTTCTTGTAAACAGAGCCGTCCCAAACTTTGGGGTGGCTGTGTCTTTTTGATTTTAATTTCCCTAAGCTATAGGACCATAAGTGGAAGTGCCCTAGGCTCTGTTGCTTTGTTTTTTAGATGTTTCAGGAAACACCATACACTTCTCCCGAGGGGCTGTTGGCAATTTACATCCCGCCCATCAGCATTACAAGGCTCCCAGTTCTCCATGGCCTGTCCTGCCTTTCTGGATTTTACACTTTTTTCAGATGGCCCTTTTGACCGGGGGGAAGTGAGGCTTCAGTGTACTGCAGATGTCCTTTGCAAGCTTGCTTGGTTGGCCAAAAAGGGCGTATGCGTTTTTTCCTGAATATATTCAGGAAAAAACGCATACGCCCTTTTTGTCCAAGTGCATCATTGTCCACGTTCTGCCTCTTTTCCTATGCTTTAAATGCAATTCCAGTCTACCTCCTGAAATCGGTTTCCTGCAATTCTGCCCCGCTTTCAAGTCCTCTTGGCAGCCTTAGTTCAGTATATTTTTGTACGATAGCTGTCATTTATAACTCTGCAGGTTTGTGAATTACAGTGCCCCTGAGCTCCTTTCTTCAACTCGCTTTCTTGTGAGCTGGCCGCAACACCGCAGGATTGCTTCAGGCCCTAATCCGGTTCCGGCATGGCACGCTGAGCCTTTGGTTAATTCCTCTTCCTGGTGGCAAATGAGAGTTAAATTTGCCCGTCCAGACACCTCCAGCTAGTCTCTCATTGGTTCTCCTATTCCTGTTCATCTTCCACAGAAATTACAAACTGGGCCAAACAGGAGGTTAAAGGCACTGACTCTCCAAGTCGGGAGAGTGTTAGTAAAGCATCTGGAATGTTGCACCCGAGCACCAGGGGTCGAACACTGAGACATATTTGAACACGTCTCCCGATCACACGGTTGATCATACTCTGGGTTCCACATGCATGTTTTAGCTGAAGGAAGAATCCCTTCAACCTGGAGAGTTGAGACCCATGGAATGGGTACCATGCAATATGACTTCAAAGGGTCTTCATTTGCTCACCGAACGTCTCCAATCCTATCACTGCTGCGTTTATGCCCCTGTACACACGCTTGATTCTCTTTCGGAGACATAGCAATCCATAGGTTTTAAGATACTTACTAGTCAGGTACATTCTTAGGCGTTTAATATGGGGTGTTGAGCCCATTTCATTGAGCAAGGAGTAGCTCTAGTCTATTACATATTTGGCTTAAGGAACTTTATCTGTGCTCATTTCAATCTCTGGTTTTATGCAGCACCCCAACTCACCTTTCCCCTTAAGCAAGCATAAGTTGGTTTTCTAAATTTGAGACCCTGTTCTGTTTTGTAATTCAGTTCCTGTGTAGCCAAGTTTACATTCCGTGTATTAGTGATATCTTATGATGTTTCTTTTTCTGTGTGACTTATTTCAGTTACAATCATCATACCTGAATCCACTCATTATGCTGCTACGGGCCTGATGACATAGATTTCATTGCTGAGTGATATTGCATTGTACGTAAGTACCACAACTTCTTTATCCATTTTTCGCTTTCTGCGATATTGAACTTGTACCGTAAACGAGGTTCTTGTAAACAGAGCCGTCCCAAACTTTGGGGTGGCTGTGTCTTTTTGATTTTAATTTCCCTAAGCTATAGGACCATAAGTGGAAGTGCCCTAGGCTCTGTTGCTTTGTTTTTTAGATGTTTCAGGAAACACCATACACTTCTCCCGAGGGGCTGTTGGCAATTTACATCCCGCCCATCAGCATTACAAGGCTCCCAGTTCTCCATGGCCTGTCCTGCCTTTCTGGATTTTACACTTTTTTCAGATGGCCCTTTAGACCGGGGGGAAGTGAGACTTCAGTGTAGTGCAGATTTCCTTTGCAAGCTTGCTTGGTTGGCCAAAAAGGGCGTATGCGTTTTTTCCTGAATATATTCAGGAAAAAACGCATACGCCCTTTTTGGCCAAGTGCATCATTGTCCACGTTCTGCCTCTTTTCCTATGCTTTAAATGCAATTCCAGTCTACCTCCTGAAATCGGTGTCCTGCAATTGTGCCCCGCTTTCAAGTCCTCTTGGCAGCCTTACTTCAGTATATTTTTGGACGATAGCTGTCATTTATAACTCTGCAGGTTTGTGAATTACAGTGCCCCTGAGCTCCTTTCTTCAACTCGCTTTCTTGTGAGCTGGCCGCAACACCGCAGGATTGCTTCAGGCCCTAATCCGGTTCCGGCATGGCACGCTGAGCCTTTGGTTAATTCCTCTTCCTGGTGGCAAATGAGAGTTAAATTTGCCCGTCCAGACACCTCCAGCTAGTCTCTCATTGGTTCTCCTATTCCTGTTCATCTTCCACAGAAATTACAAACTGGGCCAAACAGGAGGTTAAAGGCACTGACTCTCCAAGTCGGGAGAGTGTTAGTAAAGCATCTGGAATGTTGCACCCGAGCACCAGGGGTCGAACACTGAGACATATTTGAACACGTCTCCCGATCACACGGTTGATCATACTCTGGGTTCCACATGCATGTTTTAGCTGAAGGAAGAATCCCTTCAACCTGGAGAGTTGAGACCCATGGAATGGGTACCATGCAATATGACTTCAAAGGGTCTTCATTTGCTCACCGAACGTCTCCAATCCTATCACTGCTGCGTTTATGCCCCTGTACACACGCTTGATTCTCTTTCGGAGACATAGCAATCCATAGGTTTTAAGATACTTACTAGTCAGGTACATTCTTAGGCGTTTAATATGGGGTGTTGAGCCCATTTCATTGAGCAAGGAGTAGCTCTAGTCTATTACATATTTGGCTTAAGGAACTTTATCTGTGCTCATTTCAATCTCTGGTTTTATGCAGCACCCCAACTCACCTTTCCCCTTAAGCAAGCATAAGTTGGTTTTCTAAATTTGAGACCCTGTTCTGTTTTGTAATTCAGTTCCTGTGTAGCCAAGTTTACATTCCGTGTATTAGTGATATCTTATGATGTTTCTTTTTCTGTGTGACTTATTTCAGTTACAATCATCATACCTGAATCCACTCATTATGCTGCTACGGGCCTGATGACATAGATTTCATTGCTGAGTGATATTGCATTGTACGTAAGTACCACAACTTCTTTATCCATTTTTCGCTTTCTGCGATATTGAACTTGTACCGTAAACGAGGTTCTTGTAAACAGAGCCGTCCCAAACTTTGGGGTGGCTGTGTCTTTTTGATTTTAATTTCCCTAAGCTATAGGACCATAAGTGGAAGTGCCCTAGGCTCTGTTGCTTTGTTTTTTAGATGTTTCAGGAAACACCATACACTTCTCCCGAGGGGCTGTTGGCAATTTACATCCCGCCCATCAGCATTACAAGGCTCCCAGTTCTCCATGGCCTGTCCTGCCTTTCTGGATTTTACACTTTTTTCAGATGGCCCTTTTGACCGGGGGGAAGTGAGACTTCAGTGTACTGCAGATTTCCTTTGCAAGCTTGCTTGGTTGTCCAAAAAGGGCGTATGCGTTTTTTCCTGAATATATTCAGGAAAAAACGCATACGCCCTTTTTGGCCAAGTGCATCATTGTCCACGTTCTGCCTCTTTTCCTATGCTTTAAATGCAATTCCAGTCTACCTCCTGAAATCGGTTTCCTGCAATTCTGCCCCGCTTTCAAGTCCTCTTGGCAGCCTTACTTCAGTATATTTTTGGACGATAGCTGTCATTTATAACTCTGCAGGTTTGTGAATTACAGTGCCCCTGAGCTCCTTTCTTCAACTCGCTTTCTTGTGAGCTGGTCGCAACACCGCAGGATTGCTTCAGGCCCTAATCCGGTTCCGGCACGGCACGCTGAGCCTTTGGTTAATTCCTCTTCCTGGTGGCAAATGAGAGTTAAATTTGCCCGTCCAGACACCTCCAGCTAGTCTCTCATTGGTTCTCCTATTCCTGTTCATCTTCCGCAGAAATTGCAAACTGGGCCAAACAGGAGGTTAAAGGCACTGACTCTCCAAGTCGGGAGAGTGTTAGTAAAGCATCTGGAATGTTGCACCCGAGTACCAGGGGTCGAAAACTGAGACATATTTGAACACGTGTCCCGATCACATGGTTGATCATACTCTGGGTTCCACATGCATGTTTTTGCTGAAGGAAGAATCCCTTCAACCTGGAGAGTTGAGACCCGTGGAATGGGTACCATGCAATATGACTTCAAAGGGTCTTCATTTGCTCACCGAACCTCTCCAATCCTATCACTGCTGTGTTTATGCCCCTGTACACACGCTTGATTCTCTTTCGGAGACATAGCAATCCATAGGTTTTAAGATACTTACTAGTCAGGTACATTCTTAGGCGTTTAATATGGGGTGTTGAGCACATTTCGTTGAGCAAGGAGTAGCTCTTGTCTATTACATATTTGGCTTAAGGAACTTTATCAGTGCTCATTTCAATCCCTGATTTTATGCAGCACCCCAACTCACCTTTCCCCTTAAGCAAGCATAAGTTGGTTTTCTAAACTTGAGACCCTGTTGTGTTTTGTAATTCAGTTCCTGTGTAGCCATGTTTACATTCCGTGTATTAGTGACATCTTATGATGTTTCTTTTTCTGTGTGACTTATTTCAGTTAGAATCATCATACCTGAATTCACTCATTATGCTGCTACGGGCCAGATGACATAGATTTCATTGCTGAATGATATTGAATTGTACGTAAGTACCACAACTTCTTTATCCATTTTTCGCTCTCTGCGATATTGAACTTCTTCCGTAAACGAGGTTCTTGTAAACAGAGCCGTCCCAAACTTTGGGGTGGCTGTGTCTTTTTGATTTTAATTTCCCTAAGCTATAGGACCATAAGTGGAAGTGCCCTAGGCTCTGTTGCTTTGTTTCTTAGATGTTTCAGGAAACACCATACACTTCTCCCGAGGGGCTGTTGGCAATTTACATCCCGCCCATCAGCATAACAAGGCTCACAGTTCTCCATGGCCTGTCCTGCCTTTCTGGATTTTACACTTTTTTCAGATGGCCCTTTTGACCGGGGGGAAGTGAGGCTTCATTGTAGTGCAGATTTCCTTTGCAAGCTTGCTTGGTTGGCCAAAAAGGGCGTATGCGTTTTTTCCTGAATATATTCAGGAAAAAACGCATACGCCCTTTTTGGCCAAGTGCATCATTGCCGACGTTCTGCCTCTTTTCCTATGCTTTAAATGCAATTCCAGTCTACCTCCTGAAATCGGTTTCCTGCAATTGTGCCCCGCTTTCAAGTCCTCTTGGCAGCCTTACTTCAGTATATTTTTGGACGATAGCTGTCATTCATAACTCTGCAGGTTTGTGAATTACAGTGCCCCTGAGCTCCTTTCTTCAACTCGCTTTCTTGTGAGCTGGCCGCAACACCGCAGGATTGCTTCAGGCCCTAATCCGGTTCCGGCACGGCACGCTGAGCCTTTGGTTAATTCCTCTTCCTGGTGGCAAATGAGAGTTAAATTTGCCCGTCCAGACACCTCCAGCTAGTCTCTCATTGGTTCTCGTATTCCTGTTCATCTTCCGCAGAAATTGCAAACTGGGCCAAACAGGAGGTTAAAGGCACTGACTCTCCAAGTCGGGAGAGTGTTAGTAAAGCGTCTGGAATGTTGCACCCGAGTACCAGGGGTCGAACACTGAGACATATTTGAACGCGTCTCCCGATCACACGGTTGATCATACTCTGTGTTCCACATGCATGTTTTAGCTGAAGGAAGAATCCCTTCAACCTGGAGAGTTGAGACCCGTGGAATGGGTACCATGCAATATGACTTCAAAGGGTCTTCATTTGCTCACCGAACCTCTCCAATCCTATCACTGCTGCGTTTATGCCCCTGTACACACGCTTGATTCTCTTACGGAGACATAACAATCCATAGGTTTTAAGATACTTACTAGCCAGGTACATTCTTAGGCGTTTAATATGGGGTGTTGAGCCCATTTCGTTGAGCAAGGAGTAGCTTTTGTCTATTACATATTTGGCTTAAGGAACTTTATCTGTGCTCATTTCAATCTCTGGTTTTATACAGCACCCCAACTCACCTTTCCCCTTAAGCAAGCATAAGTTGGTTTTCTAAATTTGAGACCCTGTTGTGTTTTGTAATTCAGTTCCTGTGTAGCCATGTTTACATTCCGTGTATTAGTGACATCTTATGATGTTTCTTTTTCTGTGTGACTTATTTCAGTTAGAATCATCATACCTGAATTCACTCATTATGCTGCTACGGGCCAGATGACATAGATTTCATTGCTGAATGATATTGAATTGTACGTAAGTACCACAACTTCTTTATCCATTTTTCGCTCTCTGCGATATTGAACTTGTTCCGTAAACGAGGTTCTTGTAAACAGAGCCGTCCCAAACTTTGGGGTGGCTGTGTCTTTTTGATTTTAATTTCCCTAAGCTATAGGACCATAAGTGGAAGTGCCCTAGGCTCTGTTGCTTTGTTTTTTAGATGTTTCAGGAAACACCATACACTTCTCCCGAGTGGCTGTTGGCAATTTACATCCCGCCCATCAGCATAACAAGGCTCCCAGTTCTCCATGGCCTGGCCTGCCTTTCTGGATTTTACACTTTTTTCAGATGGCCCTTTGGACCAGGGGGAAGTGAGACTTCATTGTAGTGCAGATTTCCTTTGCAAGCTTGCTTGGTTGGCCAAAAAGGGCGTATGCGTTTTTTCCTGAATATATTCAGGAAAAAACGCATACGCCCTTTTTGGCCAAGTGCATCATTGTCCACGTTCTGCCTCTTTTCCTGTGCTTTAAATGCAATTCCAGTCTACCTCCTGAAATCGGTTTCCTGCAATTGTGCCCCGCTTTCAAGTCCTCTTGGCAGCCTTACTTCAGTATATTTTTGGACGATAGCTGTCATTTATAACTCTGCAGGTTTGTGAATTACAGTGCCCCTGAGCTCCATTCTTCAACTCGCTTTCTTGTGAGCTGGCCACAACACCGCAGGATTGCTTCAGGCCCTAATCTGGTTCGGGCACGGCACACTGAGCCTTTGGTTAATTCCTGTTCCTGGTGGGAAATGAGAGTTAAATTTGCCCGTCCAGACACCTCCAGCTAGTCTCTCATTGGTTCTCCCTATTCCTGTTCATCTTCCGCAGAAATTGCAAACTGGGCCAAACAGGAGGTTAAAGGCACTGACTCTCCAAGTCGGGAGAGTGTTAGTAAAGCATCTGGAATGTTGCACCCGAGTACCAGGGGTCGAAAACTGAGACATATTTGAACACGTGTCCCGATCACACGGTTGATCATACTCTGGGTTCCACATGCATGTTTTAGCTGAAGGAAGAATCCCTTCAACCTGGAGAGTTGAGACCCGTGGAATGGGTACCATGCAATATGACTTCAAAGGGTCTTCATTTGCTCACCGAACCTCTCCAATCCTATCACTGCTGCGTTTATGCCCCTGTACACACGCTTGATTCTCTTTCGGAGACATAGCAATCCATAGGTTTTAAGATACTTACTAGTCAGGTACATTCTTAGGCGTTTAATATGGGGTGTTGAGCCCATTTCGTTGAGCAAGGAGTAGCTCTTGTCTATTACATATTTGGCTTAAGGAACTTTATCTGTGCTCATTTCAATCTCTGGTTTTATGCAGCACCCCAACTCACCTTTCCCCTTAAGCAAGCATAAGTTGGTTTTCTAAATTTGAGACCCTGTTCTGTTTTGTAATTCAGTTCCTGTGTAGCCAAGTTTACATTGCGTGTATTAGTGATATCTTATGATGTTTCTTTTTCTGTGTGACTTATTTCAGTTAGAATCATCATACCTGAATCCACTCATTATGCTGCTACGGGCCTGATGACATAGATTTCATTGCTGAGTGATATTGCATTGTACGTAAGTACCACAACTTCTTTATCCATTTTTCGCTTTCTGCGATATTGAACTTGTACCCTAAACGAGGTTCTTCTAAACAGAGCCGTCCCAAACTTTGGGGTGGCTGTGTCTTTTTGATTTTAATTTCCCTAAGCTACAGGACCATAAGTGGAAGTGCCCTAGGCTCTGTTGCTTTGTTTTTTAGATGTTTCAGGAAACACCATACACTTCTCCCGAGGGGCTGTTGGCAATTTACATCCCGCCCATCAGCATAACAAGGCTCCCAGTTCTCCATGGCCTGTCCTGCCTTTCTGGATTTTACACTTTTTTCAGATGGCCCTTTAGACCGGGGGGAAGTGAGACTTCAGTGTAGTGCAGATTTCCTTTGCAAGCTTGCTTGGTTGGCCAAAAAGGGCGTATGCGTTTTTTCCTGAATATATTCAGGAAAAAACGCATACGCCCTTTTTGGCCAAGTGCATCATTGTCCACGTTCTGCCTCTTTTCCTATGCTTTAAATGCAATTCCAGTCTACCTCCTGAAATCGGTGTCCTGCAATTGTGCCCCGCTTTCAAGTCCTCTTGGCAGCCTTACTTCAGTATATTTTTGGACGATAGCTGTCATTTATAACTCTGCAGGTTTGTGAATTACAGTGCCCCTGAGCTCCTTTCTTCAACTCGCTTTCTTGTGAGCTGGCCGCAACACCGCAGGATTGCTTCAGGCCCTAATCCGGTTCCGGCACGGCACGCTGAGCCTTTGGTTAATTCCTCTTCCTGGTGGCAAATGAGAGTTAAATTTGCCCGTCCAGACACCTCCAGCTAGTCTCTCATTGGTTCTCCTATTCCTGTTCATCTTCTGCAGAAATTGCAAACTGGGCCAAACAGGAGGTTAAAGGCACTGACTCTCCAAGTCGGGAGAGTGTTAGTAAAGCGTCTGGAATGTTGCACCCGAGTACCAGGGGTCTAAAACTGAGACATATTTGAACACGTGTCCCGATCACACGGTTGATCATACTCTGGGTTCCACATGCATGTTTTAGCTGAAGGAAGAATCCCTTCAACCTGGAGAGTTGAGACCCGTGGAATGGGTACCATGCAATATGACTTCAAAGGGTCTGCATTTGCTCACCGAACCTCTCCAATCCTATCACTGCTGCGTTTATGCCCCTGTACACACGCTTGATTCTCTTTCGGAGACATAGCAATCCATAGGTTTTAAGATACTTACTAGTCAGGTACATTCTTAGGCGTTTAATATGGGGTGTTGAGCCCATTTCGTTGAGCAAGGAGTAGCTCTTGTCTATTACATATTTGGCTTAAGGAACTTTATCTGTGCTCATTTCAATCTCTGGTTTTATGCAGCACCCCAACTCACCTTTCCCCTTAAGCAAGCATAAGTTGGTTTTCTAAATTTGAGACCCTGTTCTGTTTTGTAATTCAGTTCCTGTGTAGCCAAGTTTACATTCCGTGTATTAGTGATATCTTATGATGTTTCTTTTTCTGTGTGACTTATTTCAGTTAGAATCATCATACCTGAATCCACTCATTATGCTGCTATGGGCCTGATGACATAGATTTCATTGCTGAGTGATATTGCATTGTACGTAAGTACCACAACTTCTTTATCCATTTTTCGCTTTCTGCGATATTGAACTTGTACCCTAAACGAGGTTCTTGTAAACAGAGCCGTCCCAAACTTTGGGGTGGCTGTGTCTTTTTGATTTTAATTTCCCTAAGCTATAGGACCATAAGTGGAAGTGCCCTAGGCTCTGTTGCTTTGTTTTTTAGATGTTTCAGGAAACACCATACACTTCTCCCGAGTGGCTGTTGGCAATTTACATCCCGCCCATCAGCATAACAAGGCTCCCAGTTCTCCATGGCCTGTCCTGCCTTTCTGGATTTTACACTTTTTTCAGATGGCCCTTTTGACCGAGGGGAAGTGAGACTTCAGTGTAGTGCAGATTTCCTTTGCAAGCTTGCTTGTTTGGCCAAAAAGGGCGTATGCGTTTTTTCCTGAATATATTCAGGAAAAAACGCATACGCCCTTTTTGGCCAAGTGCATCATTGTCCACGTTCTGCCTCTTTTCCTATGCTTTAAATGCAATTCCAGTCTACCTCCTGAAATCGGTTTCCTGCAATTCTGCCCCGCTTTCAAGTCCTCTTGGCAGCCTTACTTCAGTATAGTTTTGGACGATAGCTGTCATTTATAACTCTGCAGGTTTGTGAATTACAGTGCCCCTGAGCTCCTTTCTTCAACTCGCTTTCTTGTGAGCTGGCCGCAACACCGCAGGATTGCTTCAGGCCCTAATCCGGTTCCGGCACGGCACGCTGAGCCTTTGGTTAATTCCTCTTCCTGGTGGCAAATGAGAGTTAAATTTGCCCGTCCAGACACCTCCAGCTAGTCTCTCATTGGTTCTCCTATTCCTGTTCATCTTCCGCAGAAATTGCAAACTGGGCCAAACAGGAGGTTAAAGGCACTGACTCTCCAAGTCGGGAGAGTGTTAGTAAAGCGTCTGGAATGTTGCACCCGAGTACCAGGGGTCGAAAACTGAGACATATTTGAACACGTGTCCCGATCACATGGTTGATCATACTCTGGGTTCCACATGCATGTTTTAGCTGAAGGAAGAATCCCTTCAACCTGGAGAGTTGAGACCCGTGGAATGGGTACCATGCAATATGACTTCAAAGGGTCTTCATTTGCTCACCGAACCTCTCCAATCCTATCACTGCTGCGTTTATGCCCCTGTACACACGCTTGATTCTCTTTCGGAGACATAGCAATCCATAGGTTTTAAGATACTTATTAGTCAGGTACATTCTTAGGCGTTTAATATGGGGTGTTGAGCCCATTTCGTTGAGCAAGGAGTAGCTCTTGTCTATTACATATTTGGCTTAAGGAACTTTATCTGTGCTCATTTCAATCTCTGGTTTTATGCAGCACCCCAACTCACCTTTCCCCTTAAGCAAGCATAAGTTGGTTTTCTAAATTTGAGACCCTGTTCTGTTTTGTAATTCAGTTCCTGTGTAGCCAAGTTTACATTCCGTGTATTAGTGATATCTTATGATGTTTCTTTTTCTGTGTGACTTATTTCAGTTAGAATCATCATACCTGAATCCACTCATTATGCTGCTATGGGCCTGATGACATAGATTTCATTGCTGAGTGATATTGCATTGTACGTAAGTACCACAAATCTTTATCCATTTTTCGCTTTCTGCGATATTGAACTTGTACAGTAAACGAGGTTCTTGTAAACAGAGCCGTCCCAAACTTTGGGGTGGCTGTGTCTTTTTGATTTTAATTTCCCTAAGCTATAGGACCATAAGTGGAAGTGCCCTAGGCTCTGTTGCTTTGTTTTTTAGATGTTTCAGGAAACACCATACACTTCTCCCGAGGGGCTGTTGGCAATTTACATCCCACCCATCAGCATAACAAGGCTCCCAGTTCTCCATGGCCTGTCCTGCCTTTCTGGATTTTACACTTTTTTCAGATGGCCCTTTGGACCGGGGGGAAGTGAGACTTCATTGTAGTGCAGATTTCCTTTGCAAGCTTGCTTGGTTGCCCAAAAAGGGCGTATGCGTTTTTTCCTGAATATATTCAGGAAAAAACGCATACGCCCTTTTTGGCCAAGTGCATCATTGTGGACGTTCTGCCTCTTTTCCTATGCTTTAAATGCAATTCCAGTCTACCTCCTGAAATCGGTTTCCTGCAATTCTGTCCCGCTTTCAAGTCCTCTTGGCAGCCTTACTTCAGTATATTTTTGGACGATAGCTGTCATTCATAACTCTGCAGGTTTGTGAATTACAGTGCCCCTGAGCTCCTTTCTTCAACTCGCTTTCTTGTGAGCTGGCCGCAACACCGCTGGATTGCTTCAGGCCCTAATCCGGTTCCGTCATGGCATGCTGAGCCTTTGGTTAATTCCTCTTCCTGGTGGCAAATGAGAGTTAAATTTCCCGTCCAGACACCTCCAGCTAGTCTCTCATTGGTTCTCCTATTCCTGTTCATCTTCCGCAGAAATTGCAAACTGGGCCAAACAGGAGGTTAAAGGCACTGACTCTCCAAGTCGGGAGAGTGTTAGTAAAGCATCTGGAATGTTGCACCCGAGTACCAGGGGTCGAAAAGTGAGACATATTTGAACGCGTCTCCCGATCACACGGTTGATCATACTCTGGGTTCCACATGCATGTTTTACCTGAAGGAAGAATCCCTTAAACCTGGAGAGTTGAGACCCGTGGAATGGGTACCATGCAATATGACTTCAAAGGGTCTGCATTTGCTCACCGAACCTCTCCAATCCTATCACTGCTGCGTTTATGCCCCTGTACACACGCTTGATTCTCTTTCGGAGAGATAGCAATCCATAGGTTTTAAGATACTTACTAGTCAGGTACATTCTTAGGCGTTTAATATGGGGTGTTGAGCCCATTTCGTTGAGCAAGGAGTAGCTCTTGTCTATTACATATTTGGCTTAAGGAACTTTATCTGTGCTCATTTCAATCTCTGGTTTTATGCAGCACCCCATCTCACCTTTCCCGTTAAGCAAGCATAAGTTGGTTTTCTAAATTTGAGACCCTGTTCTGTTTTGTAATTCAGTTCCTGTGTAGCCAAGTTTACATTCCGTGTATTAGTGATATCTTATGATGTTTCTTTTTCTGTGTGACTTATTTCAGTTAGAATCATCATACCTGAATCCACTCATTATGCTGCTATGGGCCTGATGACATAGATTTCATTGCTGAGTGATATTGCATTGTACGTAAGTACCACAACTTCTTTATCCATTTTTCGCTTTCTGCGATATTGAACTTGTACCGTAAACGAGGTTCTTGTAAACAGAGCCGTCCCAAACTTTGGGGTGGCTGTGTCTTTTTGATTTTAATTTCCCTAAGCTATAGGACCATAAGTGGAAGTGCCCTAGGCTCTGTTGCTTTGTTTTTTAGATGTTTCAGGAAACACCATACACTTCTCCCGAGTGGCTGTTGGCAATTTACATCCCGCCCATCAGCATAACAAGGCTCCCAGTTCTCCATGGCCTGTCGTGCCTTTCTGGATTTTACACTTTTTTCAGATGGCCCTTTTGACCGAGGGGAAGTGAGACTTCAGTGTAGTGCAGATTTCCTTTGCAAGCTTGCTTGTTTGGCCAAAAAGGGCGTATGCGTTTTTTCCTGAATATATTCAGGAAAAAACGCATACGGCCTTTTTGGCCAAGTGCATCATTGTCCACGTTCTGCCTCTTTTCCTATGCTTTAAATGCAATTCCAGTCTACCTCCTGAAATCGGTTTCCTGCAATTCTGCCCCGCTTTCAAGTCCTCTTGGCAGCCTTACTTCAGTATAGTTTTGGACGATAGCTGTCATTTATAACTCTGCAGGTTTGTGAATTACAGTGCCCCTGAGCTCCTTTCTTCAACTCGCTTTCTTGTGAGCTGGCCGCAACACCGCAGGATTGCTTCAGGCCCTAATCCGGTTCCGGCACGGCACGCTGAGCCTTTGGTTAATTCCTCTTCCTGGTGGCAAATGAGAGTTAAATTTGCCCGTCCAGACACCTCCAGCTAGTCTCTCATTGGTTCTCCTATTCCTGTTCATCTTCCGCAGAAATTGCAAACTGGGCCAAACAGGAGGTTAAAGGCACTGACTCTCCAAGTCGGGAGAGTGTTAGTAAAGCGTCTGGAATGTTGCACCCGAGTACCAGGGGTCGAAAACTGAGACATATTTGAACACGTGTCCCGATCACATGGTTGATCATACTCTGGGTTCCACATGCATGTTTTAGCTGAAGGAAGAATCCCTTCAACCTGGAGAGTTGAGACCCGTGGAATGGGTACCATGCAATATGACTTCAAAGGGTCTGCATTTGCTCACCGAACCTCTCCAATCCTATCACTGCTGCGTTTATGCCCCTGTACACACGCTTGATTCTCTTTCGGAGACATAGCAATCCATAGGTTTTAAGATACTTACTAGTCAGGTACATTCTTAGGCGTTTAATATGGGGTGTTGAGCCCATTTCGTTGAGCAAGGAGTAGCTCTTGTCTATTACATATTTGGCTTAAGGAACTTTATCTGTGCTCATTTCAATCTCTGGTTTTATGCAGCACCCCAACTCACCTTTCCCCTTAAGCAAGCATAAGTTGGTTTTCTAAATTTGAGACCCTGTTCTGTTTTGTAATTCAGTTCCTGTGTAGCCAAGTTTACATTCCGTGTATTAGTGATATCTTATGATGTTTCTTTTTCTGTGTGACTTATTTCAGTTAGAATCATCATACCTGAATCCACTCATTATGCTGCTATGGGCCTGATGACATAGATTTCATTGCTGAGTGATATTGCATTGTACGTAAGTACCACAAATCTTTATCCATTTTTCGCTTTCTGCGATATTGAACTTGTACAGTAAACGAGGTTCTTGTAAACAGAGCCGTCCCAAACTTTGGGGTGGCTGTGTCTTTTTGATTTTAATTTCCCTAAGCTATAGGACCATAAGTGGAAGTGCCCTAGGCTCTGTTGCTTTGTTTTTTAGATGTTTCAGGAAACACCATACACTTCTCCCGAGGGGCTGTTGGCAATTTACATCCCGCCCATCAGCATAACAAGGCTCCCAGTTCTCCATGGCCTGTCCTGCCTTTCTGGATTTTACACTTTTTTCAGATGGCCCTTTGGACCGGGGGGAAGTGAGACTTCATTGTAGTGCAGATTTCCTTTGCAAGCTTGCTTGGTTGCCCAAAAAGGGCGTATGCGTTTTTTCCTGAATATATTCAGGAAAAAACGCATACGCCCTTTTTGGCCAAGTGCATCATTGTGGACGTTCTGCCTCTTTTCCTATGCTTTAAATGCAATTCCAGTCTACCTCCTGAAATCGGTTTCCTGCAATTCTGTCCCGCTTTCAAGTCCTCTTGGCAGCCTTACTTCAGTATATTTTTGGACGATAGCTGTCATTCATAACTCTGCAGGTTTGTGAATTACAGTGCCCCTGAGCTCCTTTCTTCAACTCGCTTTCTTGTGAGCTGGCCGCAACACCGCTGGATTGCTTCAGGCCCTAATCCGGTTCCGTCATGGCATGCTGAGCCTTTGGTTAATTCCTCTTCCTGGTGGCAAATGAGAGTTAAATTTCCCGTCCAGACACCTCCAGCTAGTCTCTCATTGGTTCTCCTATTCCTGTTCATCTTCCGCAGAAATTGCAAACTGGGCCAAACAGGAGGTTAAAGGCACTGACTCTCCAAGTCGGGAGAGTGTTAGTAAAGCATCTGGAATGTTGCACCCGAGTACCAGGGGTCGAAAAGTGAGACATATTTGAACGCGTCTCCCGATCACACGGTTGATCATACTCTGGGTTCCACATGCATGTTTTAGCTGAAGGAAGAATCCCTTAAACCTGGAGAGTTGAGACCCGTGGAATGGGTACCATGCAATATGACTTCAAAGGGTCTGCATTTGCTCACCGAACCTCTCCAATCCTATCACTGCTGCGTTTATGCCCCTGTACACACGCTTGATTCTCTTTCGGAGAGATAGCAATCCATAGGTTTTAAGATACTTACTAGTCAGGTACATTCTTAGGCGTTTAATATGGGGTGTTGAGCCCATTTCGTTGAGCAAGGAGTAGCTCTTGTCTATTACATATTTGGCTTAAGGAACTTTATCTGTGCTCATTTCAATCTCTGGTTTTATGCAGCACCCCATCTCACCTTTCCCGTTAAGCAAGCATAAGTTGGTTTTCTAAATTTGAGACCCTGTTCTGTTTTGTAATTCAGTTCCTGTGTAGCCAAGTTTACATTCCGTGTATTAGTGATATCTTATGATGTTTCTTTTTCTGTGTGACTTATTTCAGTTAGAATCATCATACCTGAATCCACTCATTATGCTGCTATGGGCCTGATGACATAGATTTCATTGCTGAGTGATATTGCATTGTACGTAAGTACCACAACTTCTTTATCCATTTTTCGCTTTCTGCGATATTGAACTTGTACCCTAAACGAGGTTCTTGTAAACAGAGCCGTCCCAAACTTTGGGGTGGCTGTGTCTTTTTGATTTTAATTTCCCTAAGCTATAGGACCATAAGTGGAAGTGCCCTAGGCTCTGTTGCTTTGTTTTTTAGATGTTTCAGGAAACACCATACACTTCTCCCGAGTGGCTGTTGGCAATTTACATCCCGCCCATCAGCATAACAAGGCTCCCAGTTCTCCATGGCCTGTCGTGCCTTTCTGGATTTTACACTTTTTTCAGATGGCCCTTTTGACCGAGGGGAAGTGAGACTTCAGTGTAGTGCAGATTTCCTTTGCAAGCTTGCTTGTTTGGCCAAAAAGGGCGTATGCGTTTTTTCCTGAATATATTCAGGAAAAAACGCATACGCCCTTTTTGGCCAAGTGCATCATTGTCCACGTTCTGCCTCTTTTCCTATGCTTTAAATGCAATTCCAGTCTACCTCCTGAAATCGGTTTCCTGCAATTCTGCCCCGCTTTCAAGTCCTCTTGGCAGCCTTACTTCAGTATAGTTTTGGACGATAGCTGTCATTTATAACTCTGCAGGTTTGTGAATTACAGTGCCCCTGAGCTCCTGTCTTCAACTCGCTTTCTTGTGAGCTGGCCGCAACACCGCAGGATTGCTTCAGGCCCTAATCCGGTTCTGGCACGGCACGCTGAGCCTTTGGTTAATTCCTCTTCCTGGTGGCAAATGAGAGTTAAATTTGCCCGTCCAGACACCTCCAGCTAGTCTCTCATTGGTTCTCCTATTCCTGTTCATCTTCCGCAGAAATTGCAAACTGGGCCAAACAGGAGGTTAAAGGCACTGACTCTCCAAGTCGGGAGAGTGTTAGTAAAGCGTCTGGAATGTTGCACCCGAGTACCAGGGGTCGAAAACTGAGACATATTTGAACACGTGTCCCGATCACACGGTTGATCATACTCTGGGTTCCACATGCATGTTTTAGCTGAAGGAAGAATCCCTTCAACCTGGAGAGTTGAGACCCGTGGAATGGGTACCATGCAATATGACTTCAAAGGGTCTTCATTTGCTCACCGAACCTCTCCAATCCTATCACTGCTGCGTTTATGCCCCTGTACACACGCTTGATTCTCTTTCGGAGACATAGCAATCCATAGGTTTTAAGATACTTATTAGTCAGGTACATTCTTAGGTGTTTAATATGGGGTGTTGAGCCCATTTCGTTGAGCAAGGAGTAGCTCTTGTCTATTACATATTTGGCTTAAGGAACTTTATCTGTGCTCATTTCAATCTCTGGTTTTATGCAGCACCCCAACTCACCTTTCCCCTTAAGCAAGCATAAGTTGGTTTTCTAAATTTGAGACCCTGTTCTGTTTTGTAATTCAGTTCCTGTGTAGCCAAGTTTACATTGCGTGTATTAGTGATATCTTATGATGTTTCTTTTTCTGTGTGACTTATTTCAGTTAGAATCATCATACCTGAATCCACTCATTATGCTGCTATGGGCCTGATGACATAGATTTCATTGCTGAGTGATATTGCATTGTACGTAAGTACCACAACTTCTTTATCCATTTTTCGCTTTCTGCGATATTGAACTTGTACCCTAAACGAGGTTCTTGTAAACAGAGCCGTCCCAAACTTTGGGGTGGCTGTGTCTTTTTGATTTTAATTTCCCTAAGCTATAGGACCATAAGTGGAAGTGCCCTAGGCTCTGTTGCTTTGTTTTTTAGATGTTTCAGGAAACACCATACACTTCTCCCTAGGGGCTGTTGGCAATTTACATCCCGCCCATCAGCATAACAAGGCTCCCAGTTCTCCATGGCCTGTCCTGCCTTTCTGGATTTTACACTTTTTTCAGATGGCCCTTTTGACCGGGGGGAAGTGAGACTTCAGTGTAGTGCAGATTTCCTTTGCAAGCTTGCTTGGTTGGCCAAAAAGGGCGTATGCGTTTTTTCCTGAATATATTCAGGAAAAAACGCATACGCCCTTTTTGGCCAAGTGCATCATTGTGGACGTTCTGCCTCTTTTCCTATGCTTTAAATGCAATTCCAGTCTACCTCCTGAAATCGGTTTCCTGCAATTCTGCCCCGCTTTCAAGTCCTCTTGGCAGCCTTACTTCAGTATATTTTTGGACGATAGCTGTCATTTATAACTCTGCAGTTTTGTGAATTACAGTGCCCCTGAGCTCCTTTCTTCAACTCGCTTTCTTGTGAGCTGGCCGCAACACCGCAGGATTGCTTCAGGCCCTAATCCGGTTCCGGCACGGCACGCTGAGCCTTTGGTTAATTCCTCTTCCTGGTGGCAAATGAGAGTTAAATTTGCCCGTCCAGACACCTCCAGCTAGTCTCTCATTGGTTCTCCTATTCCTGTTCATCTTCCGCAGAAATTGCAAACTGGGCCAAACAGGAGGTTAAAGGCACTGACTCTCCAAGTCGGGAGAGTGTTAGTAAAGCGTCTGGAATGTTGCACCCGAGCACCAGGGGTCGAAAACTGAGACATATTTGAACACGTGTCCCGATCACACGGTTGATCATACTCTGGGTTCCACATGCATGTTTTAGCTGAAGGAAGAATCCCTTCAACCTGGAGAGTTGAGACCCATGGAATGGGTACCATGCAATATGACTTCAAAGGGTCTTCATTTGCTCACCGAACGTCTCCAATCCTATCACTGCTGCGTTTATGCCCCTGTACACACGCTTGATTCTCTTTCGGAGACATAGCAATCCATAGGTTTTAAGATACTTACTAGTCAGGTACATTCTTAGGCGTTTAATATGGGGTGTTGAGCCCATTTCGTTGAGCAAGGAGTAGCTCTTGTCTATTACATATTTGGCTTAAGGAACTTTATCTGTGCTCATTTCAATCTCTGGTTTTATGCAGCACCCCAACTCACCTTTCCCCTTAAGCAAGCATAAGTTGGTTTTCTAAATTTGAGACCCTGTTCTGTTTTGTAATTCAGTTCCTGTGTAGCCAAGTTTACATTCCGTGTATTAGTGATATCTTATGATGTTTCTTTTTCTGTGTGACTTATTTCAGTTAGAATCATCATACCTGAATCCACTCATTATGCTGCTATGGGCCTGATGACATAGATTTCATTGCTGAGTGATATTGCATTGTACGTAAGTACCACAACTTCTTTATCCATTTTTCGCTTTCTGCGATATTGAACTTGTACCCTAAACGAGGTTCTTGTAAACAGAGCCGTCCCAAACTTTGGGGTGGCTGTGTCTTTTTGATTTTAATTTCCCTAAGCTATAGGACCATAAGTGGAAGTGCCCTAGGCTCTGTTGCTTTGTTTTTTAGATGTTTCAGGAAACACCATACACTTCTCCCTAGGGGCTGTTGGCAATTTACATCCCGCCCATCAGCATAACAAGGCTCCCAGTTCTCCATGGCCTGTCCTGCCTTTCTGGATTTTACACTTTTTTCAGATGGCCCTTTTGACCGGGGGGAAGTGAGACTTCAGTGTAGTGCAGATTTCCTTTGCAAGCTTGCTTGGTTGGCCAAAAAGGGCGTATGCGTTTTTTCCTGAATATATTCAGGAAAAAACGCATACGCCCTTTTGGGCCAAGTGCATCATTGTCCACGTTCTGCCTCTTTTCCTATGCTTTAAATGCAATTCTAGTCTACCTCCTGAAATCGGTTTCCTGCAATTCTGCCCCGCTTTCAAGTCCTCTTGGCAGCCTTACTTCAGTATATTTTTGGACGATAGCTGTCATTTATAACTCTGCAGGTTTGTGAATTACAGTGCCCCTGATCTCCTTTCTTCAACTCGCTTTCTTGTGAGCTGGCCGCAACACCGCAGGATTGCTTCAGGCCCTAATCTGGTTCCGGCACGGCACGCTGAGCCTTTGGTTAATTCCTGTTCCTGGTGGGAAATGAGAGTAAAATTTGCCCGTCGAGACACCTCCAGCTAGTCTCTCATTGGTTCTCCTATTCCTGTTCATCTTCCGCAGAAATTGCAAACTGGGCCAAACAGGAGGTTAAAGGCACTGACTCTCCAAGTGGGGAGAGTGTTAGTAAAGCATCTGGAATGTTGCACCCGATTACCAGGGGTCGAAAAGTGAGACATATTTGAACGCATCTCCCGATCACACGGTTGATCATACTCTGGGTTCCACATGCATGTTTTAGCTGAAGGAAGAATCCCTTAAACCTGGAGAGTTGAGACCCGTGGAATGGGTACCATGCAATATGACTTCAAAGGGTCTACATTTGCTCACCGAAACTCTCCAATCCTATCACTGCTGCATTTATGCCCCTGTACACACGCTTGATTCTCTTTCGGAGACATAGCAATCCATAGGTTTTAAGATACTTACTAGTCAGGTACATTCTTAGGCGTTTAATATGGGGTGTTGAGCCCATTTCGTTGAGCAAGGAGTAGCTCTTGTCTATTACATATTTGGCTTAAGGAACTTTATCTGTGCTCATTTCAATCTCTGGTTTTATGCAGCACCCCAACTCACCTTTCCCCTTAAGCAAGCATAAGTTGGTTTTCTAAATTTGAGACCCTGTTCTGTTTTGTAATTCAGTTCCTGTGTAGCCATGTTTACATTCCGTGTATTAGTGATATCTTATGATGTTTCTTTTTCTGTGTGACTTATTTCAGTTAGAATCATCATACCTGAATCCACTCATTATGCTGCTACGGACCTGATGACATAGATTTCATTGCTGAGTGATATTGCATTGTACGTAAGTACCACATCTTCTTTATCCATTTTTCGCTTTCTGTGATATTGAACTTGTACCGTAAACGAGGTTCTTGTAAACAGAGCCGTCCCAAACTTTGGGGTGGCTGTGTCTTTTTTATTTTAATTTCCCTAAACTATAGGACCATAAGTGGCAGTGCCCTAGGCTCTGTTGCTTTGTTTTTTAGATGTTTCAGGAAACACCATACACTTCTCCCGAGTGGCTGTTGGCAATTTACATCCCGCCCATCAGCATAACAAGGCTCCCAGTTCTCCATGGCCTGTCCTGCCTTTCTGGATTTTACAATTTTTTCAGATGGCCCTTTTGACCGGGGGGAAGTGAGACTACATTGTAGTGCAGATTTCCTTTGCAATCTTGCTTGGTTGGCCAAAAAGGGCGTATGCGTTTTTTCCTGAATATATTCAGGAAAAAACGCATACGCCCTTTTTGGCCAAGTGCATCATTGTGGACGTTCTGCCTATTTTGCTATGCTTTAAATGCAATTCCAGTCTACCTCCTGAAATCGGTTTCCTGCAATTCTGCCCCGCTTTCAAGTCCTCTTGGCAGCCTTACTTCAGTATATTTTTGGACGATAGCTGTCATTTATAACTCTGCAGGTTTGTGAATTACAGTGCCCCTGAGCTCCTTTCTTCAACTCGCTTTCTCGTGAGCTGGGCGCAACACCGCAGGATGGCTTCAGGCCCTAATCTGGTTCCGGCACGGCACGCTGAGCCTTTGGTTAATTCCTCTTCCTGGTGGCAAATGAGAGTTAAATTTGCCCGTCCAGACACCTCCAGCTAGTCTCTCATTGGTTCTCCTATTCCTGTTCATCTTCCGCAGAAATTGCAAACTGGGCCAAACAGGAGGTTAAAGGCACTGACTCTCCAAGTCGGGAGAGTGTTAGTAAAGCGTCTGGAATGTTGCACCCGAGTACCAGGGGTCGAAAACTGAGACATATTTGAACACGTGTCCCGATCACACGGTTGATCATACTCTGGGTTCCACATGCATGTTTTAGCTGAAGGAAGAATCCCTTCAACCTGGAGAGTTGAGACCCGTGGAATGGGTACCATGCAATATGACTTCAAAGGGTCTTCATTTGCTCACCGAACCTCTCCAATCCTATCACTGCTGCGTTTATGCCCCTGTACACACGCTTGATTCTCTTTCGGAGACATAGCAATCCATTGGTTTTAAGATACTTACTAGTCAGGTACATTCTTAGGCATTTAATATGGGGTGTTGAGCCCATTTCGTTGAGCAAGGAGTAGCTCTTGTCTATTACATATTTGGCTTAAGGAACTTTATCTGTGCTCATTTCAATCTCTGGTTTTATGCAGCACCCCAACTCACCTTTCCCCTTAAGCAAGCATAAGTTGGTTTTCTACATTTGAGACCCTGTTCTGTTTTGTAATTCAGTTCCTGTGTAGCCAAGTTTACATTCCGTGTATTAGTGATATCTTATGATGTTTCTTTTTCTGTGTGACTTATTTCAGTTAGAATCATCATACCTGAATCCACTCATTATGCTGCTATGGGCCTGATGACATAGATTTCATTGCTGAGTGATATTGCATTGTACGTAAGTACCACAACTTCTTTATCCATTTTTCGCTTTCTGCGATATTGAACTTGTACCCTAAACGAGGTTCTTGTAAACAGAGCCGTCCCAAACTTTGGGGTGGCTGTGTCTTTTTGATTTTAATTTCCCTAAGCTATAGGACCATAAGTGGAAGTGCCCTAGGCTCTGTTGCTTTGTTTTTTAGATGTTTCAGGAAACACCATACACTTCTCCCAAGTGGCTGTTGGCAATTTACATCCCGCCCATCAGCATAACAAGGCTCCCAGTTCTCCATGGCCTGTCCTGCCTTTCTGGATTTTACACTTTTTTCAGATGGCCCTTTTGACCGGGGGGAAGTGAGACTTCAGTGTAGTGCAGATTTTCTTTGCATGCTTGCTTGGTTGGCCAAAAAGGGCGTATGCGTTTTTTCCTGAATATATTCAGGAAAAAACGCATACGCCCTTTTTGGCCAAGTGCATCATTGTGGACGTTCTGCCTCTTTTCCTATGCTTTAAATGCAATTCCAGTCTACCTCCTGAAATCGGTTTCCTGCAATTCTGCCCCGCTTTCAAGTCCTCTTGGCAGCCTTACTTCAGTATATTTTTGGACGATAGCTGTCATTTATAACTCTGCAGGTTTGTGAATTACAGTGCCCCTGAGCTCCTTTCTTCAACTCGCTTTCTTGTGATCTGGCCGCAACACCGCAGGATTGCTTCAGGCCCTAATCCGGTTCCGGCACGGCACGCTGAGCCTTTGGTTAATTCCTCTTCCTGGTGGCAAATGAGAGTTAAATTTGCCCGTTCAGACACCTCCAGCTAGTCTCTCATTGGTTCTCCTATTCCTGTTCATCTTCCGCAGAAATTGCAAACTGGGCCAAACAGGAGGTTAAAGGCACTGACTCTCCAAGTCGGGAGAGTGTTAGTAAAGCGTCTGGAATGTTGCACCCGAGTACCAGGGGTCGAAAACTGAGACATATTTGAACACGTGTCCCGATCACACGGTTGATCATACTCTGGGTTCCACATGCATGTTTTAGCTGAAGGAAGAATCCCTTCAACCTGGAGAGTTGAGACCCGTGGAATGGGTACCATGCAATATGACTTCAAAGGGTCTTCATTTGCTCACCGAACCTCTCCAATCCTATCACTGCTGCGTTTATGCCCCTGTACACACGCTTGATTCTCTTTCGGAGACATAGCAATCCATAGGTTTTAAGATACTTACTAGTCAGGTACATTCTTAGGCGTTTAATATGGGGTGTTGAGCCCATTTCGTTGAGCAAGGAGTAGCTCTTGTCTATTACATATTTGGCTTAAGGAACTTTATCTGTGCTCATTTCAATCTCTGGTTTTATGCAGCACCCCAACTCACCTTTCCCCTTAAGCAAGCATAAGTTGGTTTTCTACATTTGAGACCCTGTTCTGTTTTGTAATTCACTTCCTGTGTAGCCAAGTTTACATTCCGTGTATTAGTGATATCTTATGATGTTTCTTTTTCTGTGTGACTTATTTCAGTTAGAATCATCATACCTGAATCCACTCATTATGCTGCTATGGGCCTGATGACATAGATTTCATTGCTGAGTGATATTGCATTGTACGTAAGTACCACAACTTCTTTATCCATTTTTCGCTTTCTGCGATATTGAACTTGTACCCTAAACGAGGTTCTTGTAAACAGAGCCGTCCCAAACTTTGGGGTGGCTGTGTCTTTTTGATTTTAATTTCCCTAAGCTATAGGACCATAAGTGGAAGTGCCCTAGGCTCTGTTGCTTTGTTTTTTAGATGTTTCAGGAAACACCATACACTTCTCCCTAGGGGCTGTTGGCAATTTACATCCCGCCCATCAGCATAACAAGGCTCCCAGTTCTCCATGGCCTGTCCTGCCTTTCTGGATTTTACACTTTTTTCAGATGGCCCTTTTGACCGGGGGGAAGTGAGACTTCAGTGTAGTGCAGATTTCCTTTGCAAGCTTGCTTGGTTGGCCAAAAAGGGCGTATGCGTTTTTTCCTGAATATATTCAGGAAAAAACGCATACGCCCTTTTGGGCCAAGTGCATCATTGTCCACGTTCTGCCTCTTTTCCTATGCTTTAAATGCAATTCCAGTCTACCTCCTGAAATCGGTTTCCTGCAATTCTGCCCCGCTTTCAAGTCCTCTTGGCAGCCTTACTTCAGTATATTTTTGGACGATAGCTGTCATTTATAACTCTGCAGGTTTGTGAATTACAGTGCCCCTGATCTCCTTTCTTCAACTCGCTTTCTTGTGAGCTGGCCGCAACACCGCAGGATTGCTTCAGGCCCTAATCTGGTTCCGGCACGGCACGCTGAGCCTTTGTTTAATTCCTGTTCCTGGTGGGAAATGAGAGTAAAATTTGCCCGTCGAGACACCTCCAGCTAGTCTCTCATTGGTTCTCCTATTCCTGTTCATCTTCCGCAGAAATTGCAAACTGGGCCAAACAGGAGGTTAAAGGCACTGACTCTCCAAGTCGGGAGAGTGTTAGTAAATCGTCTGGAATGTTGCACCCGAGCACCAGGGGTCGAAAACTGAGACATATTTGAACACGTGTCCCGATCACACGGTTGATCATACTCTGGGTTCCACATGCATGTTTTAGCTGAAGGAAGAATCCCTTCAACCTGGAGAGTTGAGACCCGTGGAATGGGTACCATGCAATATGACTTCAAAGGGTCTTCATTTGCTCACCGAACCTCTCCAATCCTATCATTGCTGCGTTTATGCCCCTGTACACACGCTTGATTCTCTTTCGGAGACATAGCAATCCATAGGTTTTAAGATACTTACTAGTCAGGTACATTCTTAAGCGTTTAATATGGGGTGTTGAGCCCATTTCGTTGAGCAAGGAGTAGCTCTTGTCTATTACATATTTGGCTTAAGGAACTTTATCTGTGCTCATTTCAATCTCTGGTTTTATGCAGCACCCCATCTCACCTTTCCCGTTAAGCAAGCATAAGTTGGCTTTCTAAATTTGAGACCCTGTTCTGTTTTGTAATCCAGTTCCTGTGTAGCCAAGTTTTCATTCCGTGTATTAGTGATATCTTATGATGTTTCTTTTACTGTGTGACTTATTTCAGTTAGAATCATCATACCTGAATCCACTCATTATGCTGCTACGGGCCTGATGACATAGATTTCATTGCTGAGTGATATTGTATTGTACGTAAGTACCACAACTTCTTTATCCATTTTTCGCTTTCTGCGATATTGAACTTGTACCGTAAACGAGGTTCTTCTAAACAGAGCCGTCCCAAACTTTGGGGTGGCTGTGTCTTTTTGATTTTAATTTCCCTAAGCTATAGGACCATAAGTGGAAGTGCCCTAGGCTCTGTTGCTTTGTTTTTTAGATGTTTCAGGAAACACCATACACTTCTCCCGAGTGGCTGTTGGCAATTTACATCCCGCCCATCAGCATAACAAGGCTCCCAGTTCTCCATGGCCTGTCCTGCCTTTCTGGATTTTACACTTTTTTCAGATGGCCCTTTTGACCGGGGGGAAGTGAGACTTCATTGTAGTGCAGATTTCATTTGCAAGCTTGCTTGGTTGGCCAAAAAGGGCGTATGCGTTTTTTCCTGAATATATTCAGGAAAAAACGCATACGCCCTTTTTGGCCAAGTGCATCATTGTCCACGTTCTGCCTCTTTTCCTATGCTTTAAATGCAATTCCAGTCTACCTCCTGAAATCGGTTTCCTGCAATTCTGCCCCGCTTTCAAGTCCTCTTGGCAGCCTTACTTCAGTATATTTTTGGACGATAGCTGTCATTTATAACTCTGCAGGTTTGTGAATTACAGTGCCCCTGATCTCCTTTCTTCAACTCGCTTTCTTGTGAGCTGGCCGCAACACCGCAGGATTGCTTCAGGCCCTAATCCGGTTGCGGCACGGCACACTGAGCCTTTGGTTAATTCCTCTTCCTGGTGGCAAATGAGAGTTAAATTTGCCCGTCCAGACACCTCCAGCTAGTCTCTCATTGGTTCTCCTATTCCTGTTCATCTTCCGCAGAAATTGCAAACTGGGCCAAACAGGAGGTTAAAGGCACTGACTCTCCAAGTCGGGAGAGTGTTAGTAAAGCATCTGGAATGTTGCACCCGAGTACCAGGGGTCGAAAACTGAGACATATTTGAACACGTGTCCCGATCACACGGTTGATCATACTCTGGGTTCCACATGCATGTTTTAGCTGAAGGAAGAATCCCTTCAACCTGGAGAGTTGAGACCCGTGGAATGGGTACCATGCAATATGACTTCAAAGGGTCTTCATTTGCTCACCGAACCTCTCCAATCCTATCACTGCTGCGTTTATGCCCCTGTACACACGCTTGATTCTCTTTCGGAGACATAGCAATCCATAGGTTTTAAGATACTTACTAGTCAGGTACATTCTTAGGCGTTTAATATGGGGTGTTGAGCCCATTTCGTTGAGCAAGGAGTAGCTCTTGTCTATTACATATTTGGCTTAAGAACTTTATCTGTGCTCATTTCAATCTCTGGTTTTATGCAGCACCCCATCTCACCTTTCCCGTTAAGCAAGCATAAGTTGGCTTTCTAAATTTGAGACCCTGTTCTGTTTTGTAATCCAGTTCCTGTGTAGCCAAGTTTACATTCCGTGTATTAGTGATATCTTATGATGTTTCTTTTTCTGTGTGACTTATTTCAGTTAGAATCATCATACCTGAATCCACTCATTATGCTGCTATGGGCCTGATGACATAGATTTCATTGCTGAGTGATATTGCATTGTACGTAAGTACCACAACTTCTTTATCCATTTTTCGCTTTCTGCGATATTGAACTTGTACCCTAAACGAGGTTCTTGTAAACAGAGCCGTCCCAAACTTTGGGGTGGCTGTGTCTTTTTGATTTTAATTTCCCTAAGCTATAGGACCATAAGTGGAAGTGCCCTAGGCTCTGTTGCTTTGTTTTTTAGATGTTTCAGGAAACACCATACACTTCTCCCGAGGGGCTGTTGGCAATTTACATCCCGCCCATCAGCATAACAAGGCTCCCAGTTCTCCATGGCCTGTCCAGCCTTTCTGGATTTTACACTTTTTTCAGATGGCCCTTTTGACCGGGGGGAAGTGAGACTTCAGTGTAGTGCAGATTTCCTTTGCAAGCTTGCTTGGTTGGCCAAAAAGGGCGTATGCGTTTTTTCCTGAATATATTCAGGAAAAAACGCATACGCCCTTTTTGGCCAAGTGCATCATTGTGGACGTTCTGCCTCTTTTCCTACGCTTTAAATGCAATTCCAGTCTACCTCCTGAAATCGGTTTCCTGCAATTCTGCCCCGCTTTCAAGTCCTCTTGGCAGCCTTACTTCAGTATATTTTTGGACGATAGCTGTCATTTATAACTCTGCAGGTTTGTGAATTACAGTGCCCCTGAGCTCCTTTCTTCAACTCGCTTTCTTGTGAGCTGGCCGCAACACCGCAGGATTGCTTCAGGCCCTATTCCGGTTCCGGCACGGCACGCTGAGCCTTTGGTTAATTCCTCTTCCTGGTGGCAAATGAGAGTTAAATTTGCCCGTCCAGACACCTCCAGCTAGTCTCTCATTGGTTCTCCTATTCCTGTTCATCTTCCGCAGAAATTGCAAACTGGGCCAAACAGGAGGTTAAAGGCACTGACTCTCCAAGTCGGGAGAGTGTTAGTAAAGCGTCTGGAATGTTGCACCCGAGTACCAGGGGTCGAAAACTGAGACATATTTGAACACGTGTCCCGATCACACGGTTGATCATACTCTGGGTTCCACATGCATGTTTTAGCTGAAGGAAGAATCCCTTCAACCTGGAGAGTTGAGACCCGTGGAATGGGTACCATGCAATATGACTTCAAAGGGTCTGCATTTGCTCACCGAACCTCTCCAATCCTATCACTGCTGCGTTTATGCCCCTGTACACACGCTTGATTCTCTTTCGGAGACATAGCAATCCATAGGTTTTAAGATACGTACTAGTCAGGTATATTCTTAAGCGTTTAATATGGGGTGTTGAGCCCATTTCGTTGAGCAAGGAGTAGCTCTTGTCTATTACATATTTGGCTTAAGGAACTTTATCTGTGCTCATTTCAATCTCTGGTTTTATGCAGCACCCCAACTCACCTTTCCCCTTAAGCAAGCATAAGTTGGTTTTCTAAATTTGAGACCCTGTTCTGTTTTGTAATTCAGTTCCTGTGTAGCCAAGTTTACATTCCGTGTATTAGTGATATCTTATGATGTTTCTTTTTCTGTGTGACTTATTTCAGTTAGAATCATCATACCTGAATCCACTCATTATGCTGCTATGGGCCTGATGACATAGATTTCATTGCTGAGTGATATTGCATTGTACGTAAGTACCACAACTTCTTTATCCATTTTTCGCTTTCTGCGATATTGAACTTGTACCCTAAACGAGGTTCTTGTAAACAGAGCCGTCCCAAACTTTGGGGTGGCTGTGTCTTTTTGATTTTAATTTCCCTAAGCTATAGGACCATAAGTGGAAGTGCCCTAGGCTCTGTTGCTTTGTTTTTTAGATGTTTCAGGAAACACCATACACTTCTCCCGAGGGGCTGTTGGCAATTTACATCCTGCCCATCAGCATAACAAGGCTCCCAGTTCTCCATGGCCTGTCCTGCCTTTCTGGATTTTACACTTTTTTCAGATGGCCCTTTTGACCGGGGGGAAGTGAGACTTCAGTGTAGTGCAGATTTCCTTTGCAAGCTTGCTTGGTTGGCCAAAAAGGGCGTATGCGTTTTTTCCTGAATATATTCAGGAAAAAACGCATACGCCCTTTTGGGCCAAGTGCATCATTGTGGACGTTCTGCCTCTTTTCCTATGCTTTAAATGCAATTCCAGTCTACCTCCTGAAATCGGTTTCCTGCAATTGTGCCCCGCTTTCAAGTCCTCTTGGCAGCCTTACTTCAGTATATTTTTGGACGATAGCTGTCATTTATAACTCTGCAGGTTTGTGAATTACAGTGCCCCTGATCTCCTTTCTTCAACTCGCTTTCTTGTGAGCTGGCCGCAACACCGCAGGATTGCTTCAGGCCCTAATCTGGTCCCGGCACGGCACGCTGAGCCTTTGTTTAATTCCTGTTCCTGGTGGGAAATGAGAGTAAAATTTGCCCGTCGAGACACCTCCAGCTAGTCTCTCATTGGTTCTCCTATTCCTGTTCATCTTCCGCAGAAATTGCAAACTGGGCCAAACAGGAGGTTAAAGGCACTGACTCTCCAAGTCGGGAGAGTGTTAGTAAAGCGTCTGGAATGTTGCACCCGAGTACCAGGGGTCGAAAACTGGGACATATTTGAACACGTGTCCCGATCACACGGTTGATCATACTCTGGGTTCCACATGCATGTTTTAGCTGAAGGAAGAATCCCTTCAACCTGGAGAGTTGAGACCCGTGGAATGGGTACCATGCAATATGACTTCAAAGGGTCTTCATTTGCTCACCGAACCTCTCCAATCCTATCACTGCTGCGTTTATGCCCCTGTACACACGCTTGATTCTCTTTCGGAGACATAGCAATCCATAGGTTTTAAGATACTTACTAGTCAGGTACATTCTTAGGCGTTTAATATGGGGTCTTGAGCCCATTTCGTTGAGCAAGGAGTAGCTCTTGTCTATTACATATTTGGCTTAAGAACTTTATCTGTGCTCATTTCAATCTCTGGTTTTATGCAGCACCCCATCTCACCTTTCCCGTTAAGCAAGCATAAGTTGGCTTTCTAAATTTGAGACCCTGTTCTGTTTTGTAATCCAGTTCCTGTGTAGCCAAGTTTACATTCCGTGTATTAGTGATATCTTATGATGTTTCTTTTTCTGTGTGACTTATTTCAGTTAGAATCATCATACCTGAATCCACTCATTATGCTGCTATGGGCCTGATGACATAGATTTCATTGCTGAGTGATATTGCATTGTACGTAAGTACCACAACTTCTTTATCCATTTTTCGCTTTCTGCGATATTGAACTTGTACCCTAAACGAGGTTCTTGTAAACAGAGCCGTCCCAAACTTTGGGGTGGCTGTGTCTTTTTGATTTTAATTTCCCTAAGCTATAGGACCATAAGTGGAAGTGCCCTAGGCTCTGTTGCTTTGTTTTTTAGATGTTTCAGGAAACACCATACACTTCTCCCGAGGGGCTGTTGGCAATTTACATCCCGCCCATCAGCATAACAAGGCTCCCAGTTCTCCATGGCCTGTCCTGCCTTTCTGGATTTTACACTTTTTTCAGATGGCCCTTTTGACCGGGGGGAAGTGAGACTTCAGTGTAGTGCAGATTTCCTTTGCAAGCTTGCTTGGTTGGCCAAAAAGGGCGTATGCGTTTTCTCCTGAATATATTCAGGAAAAAACGCATACGCCCTTTTTGGCCAAGTGCATCATTGTGGACGTTCTGCCTCTTTTCCTATGCTTTAAATGCAATTCCAGTCTACCTCCTGAAATCGGTTTCCTGCAATTCTGCCCCGCTTTCAAGTCCTCTTGGCAGCCTTACTTCAGTATATTTTTGGACGATAGCTGTCATTTATAACTCTGCAGGTTTGTGAATTACAGTGCCCCTGAGCTCCTTTCTTCAACTCGCTTTCTTGTGAGCTGGCCGCAATCACCGCAGGATTGCTTCAGGCCCTAATCCGGTTCCGGCACGGCACGCTGAGCCTTTGTTTAATTCCTGTTCCTGGTGGCAAATGAGAGTTAAATTTGCCCGTCCAGACACCTCCAGCTAGTCTCTCATTGGTTCTCCTATTCCTGTTCATCTTCCGCAGAAATTGCAAACTGGGCCAAACAGGAGGTTAAAGGCACTGACTCTCCAAGTCGGGAGAGTGTTAGTAAATCGTCTGGAATGTTGCACCCGAGCACCAGGGGTCGAAAACTGAGACATATTTGAACACGTGTCCCGATCACACGGTTGATCATACTCTGGGTTCCACATGCATGTTTTAGCTGAAGGAAGAATCCCTTCAACCTGGAGAGTTGAGACCCGTGGAATGGGTACCATGCAATATGACTTCAAAGGGTCTTCATTTGCTCACCGAACCTCTCCAATCCTATCATTGCTGCGTTTATGCCCCTGTACACACGCTTGATTCTCTTTCGGAGACATAGCAATCCATAGGTTTTAAGATACTTACTAGTCAGGTACATTCTTAGGCGTTTAATATGGGGTGTTGAGCCCATTTCGTTGAGCAAGGAGTAGCTCTTGTCTATTACATATTTGGCTTAAGGAACTTTATCTGTGCTCATTTCAATCTCTGGTTTTATGCAGCACCCCATCTCACCTTTCCCGTTAAGCAAGCATAAGTTGGCTTTCTAAATTTGAGACCCTGTTCTGTTTTGTAATCCAGTTCCTGTGTAGCCAAGTTTTCATTCCGTGTATTAGTGATATCTTATGATGTTTCTTTTACTGTGTGACTTATTTCAGTTAGAATCATCATACCTGAATCCACTCATTATGCTGCTACGGGCCTGATGACATAGATTTCATTGCTGAGTGATATTGTATTGTACGTAAGTACCACAACTTCTTTATCCATTTTTCGCTTTCTGCGATATTGAACTTGTACCGTAAATGAGGTTCTTCTAAACAGAGCCGTCCCAAACTTTGGGGTGGCTGTGTCTTTTTGATTTTAATTTCCCTAAGCTATAGGACCATAAGTGGAAGTGCCCTAGGCTCTGTTGCTTTGTTTTTTAGATGTTTCAGGAAACACCATACACTTCTCCCGAGTGGCTGTTGGCAATTTACATCCCGCCCATCAGCATAACAAGGCTCCCAGTTCTCCATGGCCTGTCCTGCCTTTCTGGATTTTACACTTTTTTCAGATGGCCCTTTTGACCGGGGGGAAGTGAGACTTCATTGTAGTGCAGATTTCATTTGCAAGCTTGCTTGGTTGGCCAAAAAGGGCGTATGCGTTTTTTCCTGAATATATTCAGGAAAAAACGCATACGCCCTTTTTGGCCAAGTGCATCATTGTGGACGTTCTGCCTCTTTTCCTATGCTTTAAATGCAATTCCAGTCTACCTCCTGAAATCGGTTTCCTGCAATTCTGCCCCGCTTTCAAGTCCTCTTGGCAGCCTTACTTCAGTATATTTTTGGACGATAGCTGTCATTTATAACTCTGCAGGTTTGTGAATTACAGTGCCCCTGAGCTCCTTTCTTCAACTCGCTTTCTTGTGAGCTGGCCGCAACACCGCAGGATTGCTTCAGGCCCTAATCCGGTTCCGGCACGGCACGCTGAGCCTTTGGTTAATTCCTCTTCCTGGTGGCAAATGAGAGTTAAATTTGCCCGTCCAGACACCTCCAGCTAGTCTCTCATTGGTTCTCCTATTCCTGTTCATCTTCCGCAGAAATTGCAAACTGGGCCAAACAGGAGGTTAAAGGCACTGACTCTCCAAGTCGGGAGAGTGTTAGTAAAGCGTCTGGAATGTTGCACCCGAGTACCAGGGGTCGAAAACTGAGACATATTTGAACACGTGTCCCGATCACACGGTTGATCATACTCTGGGTTCCACATGCATGTTTTAGCTGAAGGAAGAATCCCTTCAACCTGGAGAGTTGAGACCCGTGGAATGGGTACCATGCAATATGACTTCAAAGGGTCTTCATTTGCTCACCGAACCTCTCCAATCCTATCACTGCTGCGTTTATGCCCCTGTACACACGCTTGATTCTCTTTCGGAGACATAGCAATCCATAGGTTTTAAGATACTTACTAGTCAGGTACATTCTTAGGCGTTTAATATGGGGTGTTGAGCCCATTTCGTTGAGCAAGGAGTAGCTCTTGTCTATTACATATTTGGCTTAAGGAACTTTATCTGTGCTCATTTCAATCTCTGGTTTTATGCAGCACCCCAACTCACCTTTCCCCTTAAGCAAGCATAAGTTGGTTTTCTAAATTTGAGACCCTGTTCTGTTTTGTAATTCAGTTCCTGTGTAGCCAAGTTTACATTCCGTGTATTAGTGATATCTTATGATGTTTCTTTTTCTGTGTGACTTATTTCAGTTAGAATCATCATACCTGAATCCACTCATTATGCTGCTATGGGCCTGATGACATAGATTTCATTGCTGAGTGATATTGCATTGTACGTAAGTACCACAACTTCTTTATCCATTTTTCGCTTTCTGCGATATTGAACTTATACCCTAAACGAGGTTCTTGTAAACAGAGCCGTCCCAAACTTTGGGGTGGCTGTGTCTTTTTGATTTTAATTTCCCTAAGCTATAGGACCATAAGTGGAAGTGCCCTAGGCTCTGTTGCTTTGTTTTTTAGATGTTTCAGGAAACACCATACACTTCTCCCGAGGGGCTGTTGGCAATTTACATCCCGCCCATCAGCATAACAAGGCTCCCAGTTCTCCATGGCCTGTCCTGCCTTTCTGGATTTTACACTTTTTTCAGATGGCCCTTTTGACCGGGGGGAAGTGAGACTTCATTGTAGTGCAGATTTCTTTTCAAGCTTGCTTGGTTGGCCAAAAAGGGCGTATGCGTTTTTTCCTGAATATATTCAGGAAAAAACGCATACGCCCTTTTGGGCCAAGTGCATCATTGTCCACGTTCTGCCTCTTTTCCTATGCTTTAAATGCAATTCCAGTCTACCTCCTGAAATCGGTTTCCTGCAATTCTGCCCCGCTTTCAAGTCCTCTTGGCAGCCTTACTTCAGTATATTTTTGGACGATAGCTGTCATTTATAACTCTGCAGGTTTGTGAATTACAGTGCCCCTGAGCTCCTTTCTTCAACTCGCTTTCTTGTGAGCTGGCCGCAACACCGCAGGATTGCTTCAGGCCCTAATCCGGTTCCGGCACGGCACGCTGAGCCTTTGGTTAATTCCTCTATCTGGTGGCAAATGAGAGTTAAATTTGCCCGTCCAGACACCTCCAGCTAGTCTCTCATTGGTTCTCCTATTCCTGTTCATCTTCTGCAGAAATTGCAAACTGGGCCAAACAGGAGGTTAAAGGCACTGACTCTCCAAGTCGGGAGAGTGTTAGTAAAGCGTCTGGAATGTTGCACCCGAGTACCAGGGGTCGAAAACTGAGACATATTTGAACACGTGTCCCGATCACACGGTTGATCATACTCTGTGTTCCACATGCATGTTTTAGCTGAAGGAAGAATCCCTTCAACCTGGAGAGTTGAGACCCGTGGAATGGGTACCATGCAATATGACTTCAAAGGGTCTTCATTTGCTCACCGAACCTCTCCAATCCTATCACTGCTGCGTTTATGCCCCTGTACACACGCTTGATTCTCTTTCGGAGACATAGCAATCCATAGGTTTTAAGATACTTACTAGTCAGGTACATTCTTAGGCGTTTAATATGGGGTCTTGAGCCCATTTCGTTGAGCAAGGAGTAGCTCTTGTCTATTACATATTTGGCTTAAGGAACTTTATCTGTGCTCATTTCAATCTCTGGTTTTATGCAGCACCCCAACTCACCTTTCCCCTTAAGCAAGCATAAGTTGGTTTTCTAAATTTGAGACCCTGTTCTGTTTTGTAATTCAGTTCCTGTGTAGCCAAGTTTACATTCCGTGTATTAGTGATATCTTATGATGTTTCTTTTTCTGTGTGACTTATTTCAGTTAGAATCATCATACCTGAATCCACTCATTATGCTGCTATGGGCCTGATGACATAGATTTCATTGCTGAGTGATATTGCATTGTACATAAGTACCACAACTTCTTTATCCATTTTTTGCTTTCTGCGATATTGAACTTGTACCCTAAACGAGGTTCTTGTAAACAGAGCCGTCCCAAACTTTGGGGTGGCTGTGTCTTTTTGATTTTAATTTCCCTAAGCTATAGGACCATAAGTGGAAGTGCCCTAGGCTCTGTTGCTTTGTTTTTTAGATGTTTCAGGAAACACCATACACTTCTCCCGAGTGGCTGTTGGCAATTTACATCCCGCCCATCAGCATAACAAGGCTCCCAGTTCTCCATGGCCTGTCCTGCCTTTCTGGATTTTACACTTTTTTCAGATGGCCCTTTTGACCGGGGGGAAGTGAGACTTCAGTGTAGTGCAGATTTCCTTTGCAAGCTTGCTTGGTTGGCCAAAAAGGGCGTATGCGTTTTTTCCTGAATATATTCAGGAAAAAACGCATACGCCCTTTTTGGCCAAGTGCATCATTGTGGACGTTCTGCCTCTTTTCCTATGCTTTAAATGCAATTCCAGTCTGCCTCCTGAAATCGGTTTCCTGCAATTCTGCCCCGCATTCAAGTCCTCTTGGCAGCCTTACTTCAGTATATTTTTGGACGATAGCTGTCATTTATAACTCTGCAGGTTTGTGAATTACAGTGCCCCTGAGCTCCTTTCTTCAACTCGCTTTCTTGTGAGCTGGCCGCAACACCGCAGGATTGCTTCAGGCCCTAATCCGGTTCCGGCACGGCACGCTGAGCCTTTGGTTAATTCCTCTTCCTGGTGGCAAATGAGAGTTAAATTTGCCCGTCCAGACACCTCCAGCTAGTCTCTCATTGGTTCTCCTATTCCTGTTCATCTTCCGCAGAAATTGCAAACTGGGCCAAACAGGAGGTTAAAGGCACTGACTCTCCAAGTCGGGAGAGTGTTAGTAAAGCGTCTGGAATGTTGCACCCGAGTACCAGGGGTCGAAAACTGAGACATATTTGAACACGTGTCCCGATCACACGGTTGATCATACTCTGGGTTCCACATGCATGTTTTAGCTGAAGGAAGAATCCCTTCAACCTGGAGAGTTGAGACCCGTGGAATGGGTACCATGCAATATGACTTCAAAGGGTCTTCATTTGCTCACCGAACCTCTCCAATCCTATCACTGCTGCGTTTATGCCCCTGTACACACGCTTGATTCTCTTTCGGAGACATAGCAATCCATAGGTTTTAAGATACTTACTAGTCAGGTACATTCTTAGGCGTTTAATATGGGGTGTTGAGCCCATTTCGTTGAGCAAGGAGTAGCTCTTGTCTATTACATATTTGGCTTAAGGAACTTTATCTGTGCTCATTTCAATCTCTGGTTTTATGCAGCACCCCAACTCACCTTTCCCCTTAAGCAAGCATAAGTTGGTTTTCTAAATTTGAGACCCTGTTCTGTTTTGTAATTCAGTTCCTGTGTAGCCAAGTTTACATTCCGTGTATTAGTGATATCTTATGATGTTTCTTTTTCTGTGTGACTTATTTCAGTTAGAATCATCATACCTGAATCCACTCATTATGCTGCTATGGGCCTGATGACATAGATTTCATTGCTGAGTGATATTGCATTGTACGTAAGTACCACAACTTCTTTATCCATTTTTCGCTTTCTGCGATATTGAACTTGTACCCTAAACGAGGTTCTTGTAAACAGAGCCGTCCCAAACTTTGGGGTGGCTGTGTCTTTTTGATTTTAATTTCCCTAAGCTATAGGACCATAAGTGGAAGTGCCCTAGGCTCTGTTGCTTTGTTTTTTAGATGTTTCAGGAAACACCATACACTTCTCCCGAGTGGCTGTTGGCAATTTACATCCCGCCCATCAGCATAACAAGGCTCCCAGTTCTCCATGGCCTGTCCTGCCTTTCTGGATTTTACACTTTTTTCAGATGGCCCTTTTGACCGGGGGGAAGTGAGACTTCAGTGTAGTGCAGATTTCCTTTGCAAGCTTGCTTGGTTGGCCAAAAAGGGCGTATGCGTTTTTTCCTGAATATATTCAGGAAAAAACGCATACGCCCTTTTTGGCCAAGTGCATCATTGTGGACGTTCTGCCTCTTTTCCTATGCTTTAAATGCAATTCCAGTCTGCCTCCTGAAATCGGTTTCCTGCAATTCTGCCCCGCTTTCAAGTCCTCTTGGCAGCCTTACTTCAGTATATTTTTGGACGATAGCTGTCATTTATAACTCTGCAGGTTTGTGAATTACAGTGCCCCTGAGCTCCTTTCTTCAACTCGCTTTCTTGTGAGCTGGCCGCAACACCGCAGGATTGCTTCAGGCCCTAATCCGGTTCCGGCACGGCACGCTGAGCCTTTGGTTAATTCCTCTTCCTGGTGGCAAATGAGAGTTAAATTTGCCCGTCCAGACACCTCCAGCTAGTCTCTCATTGGTTCTCCTATTCCTGTTCATCTTCCGCAGAAATTGCAAACTGGGCCAAACAGGAGGTTAAAGGCACTGACTCTCCAAGTCGGGAGAGTGTTAGTAAAGCGTCTGGAATGTTGCACCCGAGTACCAGGGGTCGAAAACTGAGACATATTTGAACACGTGTCCCGATCACACGGTTGATCATACTCTGGGTTCCACATGCATGTTTTAGCTGAAGGAAGAATCCCTTCAACCTGGAGAGTTGAGACCCGTGGAATGGGTACCATGCAATATGACTTCAAAGGGTCTGCATTTGCTCACCGAACCTCTCCAATCCTATCACTGCTGCGTTTATGCCCCTGTACACACGCTTGATTCTCTTTCGGAGACATAGCAATCCATAGGTTTTAAGATACTTACTAGTCAGGTACATTCTTAGGCGTTTAATATGGGGTGTTGAGCCCATTTCGTTGAGCAAGGAGTAGCTCTTGTCTATTACATATTTGGCTTAAGGAACTTTATCTGTGCTCATTTCAATCTCTGGTTTTATGCAGCACCCCAACTCACCTTTCCCCTTAAGCAAGCATAAGTTGGTTTTCTAAATTTGAGACCCTGTTCTGTTTTGTAATTCAGTTCCTGTGTAGCCAAGTTTACATTCCGTGTATTAGTGATATCTTATGATGTTTCTTTTTCTGTGTGACTTATTTCAGTTAGAATCATCATACCTGAATCCACTCATTATGCTGCTATGGGCCTGATGACATAGATTTCATTGCTGAGTGATATTGCATTGTACGTAAGTACCACAACTTCTTTATCCATTTTTCGCTTTCTGCGATATTGAACTTGTACCCTAAACGAGGTTCTTGTAAACAGAGCCGTCCCAAACTTTGGGGTGGCTGTGTCTTTTTGATTTTAATTTCCCTAAGCTATAGGACCATAAGTGGAAGTGCCCTAGGCTCTGTTGCTTTGTTTTTTAGATGTTTCAGGAAACACCATACACTTCTCCCGAGTGGCTGTTGGCAATTTACATCCCGCCCATCAGCATAACAAGGCTCCCAGTTCTCCATGGCCTGTCCTGCCTTTCTGGATTTTACACTTTTTTCAGATGGCCCTTTTGACCGGGGGGAAGTGAGACTTCAGTGTAGTGCAGATTTCCTTTGCAAGCTTGCTTGGTTGGCCAAAAAGGGCGTATGCGTTTTTTCCTGAATATATTCAGGAAAAAACGCATACGCCCTTTTTGGCCAAGTGCATCATTGTGGACGTTCTGCCTCTTTTCCTATGCTTTAAATGCAATTCCAGTCTGCCTCCTGAAATCGGTTTCCTGCAATTCTGCCCCGCTTTCAAGTCCTCTTGGCAGCCTTACTTCAGTATATTTTTGGACGATAGCTGTCATTTATAACTCTGCAGGTTTGTGAATTACAGTGCCCCTGAGCTCCTTTCTTCAACTCGCTTTCTTGTGAGCTGGCCGCAACACCGCAGGATTGCTTCAGGCCCTAATCCGGTTCCGGCACGGCACGCTGAGCCTTTGGTTAATTCCTCTTCCTGGTGGCAAATGAGAGTTAAATTTGCCCGTCCAGACACCTCCAGCTAGTCTCTCATTGGTTCTCCTATTCCTGTTCATCTTCCGCAGAAATTGCAAACTGGGCCAAACAGGAGGTTAAAGGCACTGACTCTCCAAGTCGGGAGAGTGTTAGTAAACCGTCTGGAATGTTGCACCCGAGTACCAGGGGTCGAAAACTGAGACATATTTGAACACGTGTCCCGATCACACGGTTGATCATACTCTGGGTTCCACATGCATGTTTTAGCTGAAGGAAGAATCCCTTCAACCTGGAGAGTTGAGACCCGTGGAATGGGTACCATGCAATATGACTTCAAAGGGTCTGCATTTGCTCACCGAACCTCTCCAATCCTATCACTGCTGCGTTTATGCCCCTGTACACACGCTTGATTCTCTTTCGGAGACATAGCAATCCATAGGTTTTAAGATACTTACTAGTCAGGTACATTCTTAGGCGTTTAATATGGGGTGTTGAGCCCATTTCGTTGAGCAAGGAGTAGCTCTTGTCTATTACATATTTGGCTTAAGGAACTTTATCTGTGCTCATTTCAATCTCTGGTTTTATGCAGCACCCCAACTCACCTTTCCCCTTAAGCAAGCATAAGTTGGTTTTCTAAATTTGAGACCCTGTTCTGTTTTGTAATTCAGTTCCTGTGTAGCCAAGTTTACATTCCGTGTATTAGTGATATCTTATGATGTTTCTTTTTCTGTGTGACTTATTTCAGTTAGAATCATCATACCTGAATCCACTCATTATGCTGCTATGGGCCTGATGACATAGATTTCATTGCTGAGTGATATTGCATTGTACGTAAGTACCACAACTTCTTTATCCATTTTTCGCTTTCTGCGATATTGAACTTGTACCCTAAACGAGGTTCTTGTAAACAGAGCCGTCCCAAACTTTGGGGTGGCTGTGTCTTTTTGATTTTAATTTCCCTAAGCTATAGGACCATAAGTGGAAGTGCCCTAGGCTCTGTTGCTTTGTTTTTTAGATGTTTCAGGAAACACCATACACTTCTCCCCAGGGGCTGTTGGCAATTTACATCCCGCCCATCAGCATAACAAGGCTCCCAGTTCTCCATGGCCTGTCCTGCCTTTCTGGATTTTACACTTTTTTCAGATGGCCCTTTTGACCGGGGGGAAGTGAGACTTCAGTGTAGTGCAGATTTCCTTTGCAAGCTTGCTTGGTTGGCCAAAAAGGGCGTATGCGTTTTTTCCTGAATATATTCAGGAAAAAACGCATACGCCCTTTTTGGCCAAGTGCATCATTGTGGACGTTCTGCCTCTTTTCCTATGCTTTAAATGCAATTCCAGTCTACCTCCTGAAATCGGTTTCCTGCAATTCTGCCCCGCTTTCAAGTCCTCTTGGCAGCCTTACTTCAGTATATTTTTGGACGATAGCTGTCATTTATAACTCTGCAGGTTTGTGAATTACAGTGCCCCTGAGCTCCTTTCTTCAACTCGCTTTCTTGTGAGCTGGCCGCAACACCGCAGGATTGCTTCAGGCCCTAATCCGGTTCCGGCACGGCACGCTGAGCCTTTGGTTAATTCCTCTTCCTGGTGGCAAATGAGAGTTAAATTTGCCCGTCCAGACACCTCCAGCTAGTCTCTCATTGGTTCTCCTATTCCTGTTCATCTTCCGCAGAAATTGCAAACTGGGCCAAACAGGAGGTTAAAGGCACTGACTCTCCAAGTCGGGAGAGTGTTAGTAAAGCGTCTGGAATGTTGCACCCGAGTACCAGGGGTCGAAAACTGAGACATATTTGAACACGTGTCCCGATCACACGGTTGATCATACTCTGGGTTCCACATGCATGTTTTAGCTGAAGGAAGAATCCCTTAAACCTGGAGAGTTGAGACCCGTGGAATGGGTACCATGCAATATGACTTCAAAGGGTCTGCATTTGCTCACCGAACCTCTCCAATCCTATCACTGCTGCGTTTATGCCCCTGTACACACGCTTGATTCTCTTTCGGAGACATAGCAATCCATAGGTTTTAAGATACTTACTAGTCAGGTACATTCTTAGGCGTTTAATATGGGGTGTTGAGCCCATTTCGTTGAGCAAGGAGTAGCTCTTGTCTATTACATATTTGGCTTAAGGAACTTTATCTGTGCTCATTTCAATCTCTGGTTTTATGCAGCACCCCAACTCACCTTTCCCCTTAAGCAAGCATAAGTTGGTTTTCTAAATTTGAGACCCTGTTCTGTTTTGTAATTCAGTTCCTGTGTAGCCAAGTTTACATTCCGTGTATTAGTGATATCTTATGATGTTTCTTTTTCTGTGTGACTTATTTCAGTTAGAATCATCATACCTGAATCCACTCATTATGCTGCTATGGGCCTGATGACATAGATTTCATTGCTGAGTGATATTGCATTGTACGTAAGTACCACAACTTCTTTATCCATTTTTCGCTTTCTGCGATATTGAACTTGTACCCTAAACGAGGTTCTTGTAAACAGAGCCGTCCCAAACTTTGGGGTGGCTGTGTCTTTTTGATTTTAATTTCCCTAAGCTATAGGACCATAAGTGGAAGTGCCCTAGGCTCTGTTGCTTTGTTTTTTAGATGTTTCAGGAAACACCATACACTTCTCCCGAGGGGCTGTTGGCAATTTACATCCCGCCCATCAGCATAACAAGGCTCCCAGTTCTCCATGGCCTGTCCTGCCTTTCTGGATTTTACACTTTTTTCAGATGGCCCTTTTGACCGGGGGGAAGTGAGACTTCAGTGTAGTGCAGATTTCCTTTGCAAGCTTGCTTGGTTGGCCAAAAAGGGCGTATGCGTTTTTTCCTGAATATATTCAGGAAAAAACGCATACGCCCTTTTTGGCCAAGTGCATCATTGTGGACGTTCTGCCTCTTTTCCTATGCTTTAAATGCAATTCCAGTCTACCTCCTGAAATCGGTTTCCTGCAATTCTGCCCCGCTTTCAAGTCCTCTTGGCAGCCTTACTTCAGTATATTTTTGGACGATAGCTGTCATTTATAACTCTGCAGGTTTGTGAATTACAGTGCCCCTGAGCTCCTTTCTTCAACTCGCTTTCTTGTGAGCTGGCCGCAATCACCGCAGGATTGCTTCAGGCCCTAATCCGGTTCCGGCATGGCACGCTGAGCCTTTGGTTAATTCCTCTTCCTGGTGGCAAATGAGAGTTAAATTTGCCCGTCCAGACACCTCCAGCTAGTCTCTCATTGGTTCTCCTATTCCTGTTCATCTTCCGCAGAAATTGCAAACTGGGCCAAACAGGAGGTTAAAGGCACTGACTCTCCAAGTCGGGAGAGTGTTAGTAAAGCATCTGGAATGTTGCACCCGAGTACCAGGGGTCGAAAACTGAGACATATTTGAACACGTGTCCCGATCACACGGTTGATCATACTCTGGGTTCCACATGCATGTTTTAGCTGAAGGAAGAATCCCTTCAACCTGGAGAGTTGAGACCCGTGGAATGGGTACCATGCAATATGACTTCAAAGGGTCTGCATTTGCTCACCGAACCTCTCCAATCCTATCACTGCTGCGTTTATGCCCCTGTACACACGCTTGATTCTCTTTCGGAGACATAGCAATCCATAGGTTTTAAGATACTTACTAGTCAGGTACATTCTTAGGCGTTTAATATGGGGTGTTGAGCCCATTTCGTTGAGCAAGGAGTAGCTCTTGTCTATTACATATTTGGCTTAAGGAACTTTATCTGTGCTCATTTCAATCTCTGGTTTTATGCAGCACCCCAACTCACCTTTCCCCTTAAGCAAGCATAAGTTGGTTTTCTAAATTTGAGACCCTGTTCTGTTTTGTAATTCAGTTCCTGTGTAGCCAAGTTTACATTCCGTGTATTAGTGATATCTTATGATGTTTCTTTTTCTGTGTGACTTATTTCAGTTAGAATCATCATACCTGAATCCACTCATTATGCTGCTATGGGCCTGATGACATAGATTTCATTGCTGAGTGATATTGCATTGTACGTAAGTACCACAACTTCTTTATCCATTTTTCGCTTTCTGCGATATTGAACTTGTACCCTAAACGAGGTTCTTGTAAACAGAGCCGTCCCAAACTTTGGGGTGGCTGTGTCTTTTTGATTTTAATTTCCCTAAGCTATAGGACCATAAGTGGAAGTGCCCTAGGCTCTGTTGCTTTGTTTTTTAGATGTTTCAGGAAACACCATACACTTCTCCCGAGTGGCTGTTGGCAATTTACATCCCGCCCATCAGCATAACAAGGCTCCCAGTTCTCCATGGCCTGTCCTGCCTTTCTGGATTTTACACTTTTTTCAGATGGCCCTTTTGACCGGGGGGAAGTGAGGCTTCATTGTAGTGCAGATTTCTTTGCAAGCTTGCTTGGTTGGCCAAAAAGGGCGTATGCGTTTTTTCCTGAATATATTCAGGAAAAAACGCATACGCCCTTTTTGGCCAAGTGCATCATTGTGGACGTTCTGCCTCTTTTCCTATGCTTTAAATGCAATTCCAGTCTACCTCCTGAAATCGGTTTCCTGCAATTCTGCCCCGCTTTCAAGTCCTCTTGGCAGCCTTACTTCAGTATATTTTTGGACGATAGCTGTCATTTATAACTCTGCAGGTTTGTGAATTACAGTGCCCCTGAGCTCCTTTCTTCAACTCGCTTTCTTGTGAGCTGGCCGCAACACCGCAGGATTGCTTCAGGCCCTAATCCGGTTCCGGCACGGCACGCTGAGCCTTTGGTTAATTCCTCTTCCTGGTGGCAAATGAGAGTTAAATTTGCCCGTCCAGACACCTCCAGCTAGTCTCTCATTGGTTCTCCTATTCCTGTTCATCTTCCGCAGAAATTGCAAACTGGGCCAAACAGGAGGTTAAAGGCACTGACTCTCCAAGTCGGGAGAGTGTTAGTAAAGCGTCTGGAATGTTGCACCCGAGTACCAGGGGTCGAAAACTGAGACATATTTGAACACGTGTCCCGATCACACGGTTGATCATACTCTGGGTTCCACATGCATGTTTTAGCTGAAGGAAGAATCCCTTCAACCTGGAGAGTTGAGACCCGTGGAATGGGTACCATGCAATATGACTTCAAAGGGTCTTCATTTGCTCACCGAACGTCTCCAATCCTATCATTGCTGCGTTTATGCCCCTGTACACACGCTTGATTCTCTTTCGGAGACATAGCAATCCATAGGTTTTAAGATACTTACTAGTCAGGTACATTCTTAGGCGTTTAATATGGGGTGTTGAGCCCATTTCGTTGAGCAAGGAGTAGCTCTTGTCTATTACATATTTGGCTTAAGGAACTTTATCTGTGCTCATTTCAATCTCTGGTTTTATGCAGCACCCCATCTCACCTTTCCCGTTAAGCAAGCATAAGTTGGCTTTCTAAATTTGAGACCCTGTTCTGTTTTGTAATCCAGTTCCTGTGTAGCCAAGTTTTCATTCCGTGTATTAGTGATATCTTATGATGTTTCTTTTACTGTGTGACTTATTTCAGTTAGAATCATCATACCTGAATCCACTCATTATGCTGCTACGGGCCTGATGACATAGATTTCATTGCTGAGTGATATTGTATTGTACGTAAGTACCACAACTTCTTTATCCATTTTTCGCTTTCTGCGATATTGAACTTGTACCGTAAACGAGGTTCTTGTAAACAGAGCCGTCCCAAACTTTGGGGTGGCTGTGTCTTTTTGATTTTAATTTCCCTAAGCTATAGGACCATAAGTGGAAGTGCCCTAGGCTCTGTTGCTTTGTTTTTTAGATGTTTCAGGAAACACCATACACTTCTCCCGAGTGGCTGTTGGCAATTTACATCCCGCCCATCAGCATAACAAGGCTCCCAGTTCTCCATGGCCTGTCCTGCCTTTCTGGATTTTACACTTTTTTCAGATGGCCCTTTTGACCGGGGGGAAGTGAGACTTCATTGTAGTGCAGATTTCATTTGCAAGCTTGCTTGGTTGGCCAAAAAGGGCGTATGCGTTTTTTCCTGAATATATTCAGGAAAAAACGCATACGCCCTTTTTGGCCAAGTGCATCATTGTGGACGTTCTGCCTCTTTTCCTATGCTTTAAATGCAATTCCAGTCTACCTCCTGAAATCGGTTTCCTGCAATTCTGCCCCGCTTTCAAGTCCTCTTGGCAGCCTTACTTCAGTATATTTTTGGACGATAGCTGTCATTTATAACTCTGCAGGTTTGTGAATTACAGTGCCCCTGATCTCCTTTCTTCAACTCGCTTTCTTGTGAGCTGGCCGCAACACCGCAGGATTGCTTCAGGCCCTAATCCGGTTCCGGCACGGCACGCTGAGCCTTTGTTTAATTCCTGTTCCTGGTGGGAAATGAGAGTAAAATTTGCCCGTCCAGACACCTCCAGCTAGTCTCTCATTGGTTCTCCTATTCCTGTTCATCTTCCGCAGAAATTGCAAACTGGGCCAAACAGGAGGTTAAAGGCACTGACTCTCCAAGTCGGGAGAGTGTTAGTAAAGCGTCTGGAATGTTGCACCCGAGTACCAGGGGTCGAAAACTGAGACATATTTGAACACGTGTCCCGATCACACGGTTGATCATACTCTGGGTTCCACATGCATGTTTTAGCTGAAGGAAGAATCCCTTCAACCTGGAGAGTTGAGACCCGTGGAATGGGTACCATGCAATATGACTTCAAAGGGTCTGCATTTGCTCACCGAACCTCTCCAATCCTATCACTGCTGCGTTTATGCCCCTGTACACACGCTTGATTCTCTTTCGGAGACATAGCAATCCATAGGTTTTAAGATACTTACTAGTCAGGTACATTCTTAGGCGTTTAATATGGGGTGTTGAGCCCATTTCGTTGAGCAAGGAGTAGCTCTTGTCTATTACATATTTGGCTTAAGGAACTTTATCTGTGCTCATTTCAATCTCTGGTTTTATGCAGCACCCCAACTCACCTTTCCCCTTAAGCAAGCATAAGTTGGTTTTCTAAATTTGAGACCCTGTTCTGTTTTGTAATTCAGTTCCTGTGTAGCCAAGTTTACATTCCGTGTATTAGTGATATCTTATGATGTTTCTTTTTCTGTGTGACTTATTTCAGTTAGAATCATCATACCTGAATCCACTCATTATGCTGCTATGGGCCTGATGACATAGATTTCATTGCTGAGTGATATTGCATTGTACGTAAGTACCACAACTTCTTTATCCATTTTTCGCTTTCTGCGATATTGAACTTGTACCCTAAACGAGGTTCTTGTAAACAGAGCCGTCCCAAACTTTGGGGTGGCTGTGTCTTTTTGATTTTAATTTCCCTAAGCTATAGGACCATAAGTGGAAGTGCCCTAGGCTCTGTTGCTTTGTTTTTTAGATGTTTCAGGAAACACCATACACTTCTCCCGAGGGGCTGTTGGCAATTTACATCCCGCCCATCAGCATAACAAGGCTCCCAGTTCTCCATGGCCTGTCCTGCCTTTCTGGATTTTACACTTTTTTCAGATGGCCCTTTTGACCGGGGGGAAGTGAGACTTCAGTGTAGTGCAGATTTCCTTTGCAAGCTTGCTTGGTTGGCCAAAAAGGGCGTATGCGTTTTTTCCTGAATATATTCAGGAAAAAACGCATACGCCCTTTTTGGCCAAGTGCATCATTGTGGACGTTCTGCCTCTTTTCCTATGCTTTAAATGCAATTCCAGTCTACCTCCTGAAATCGGTTTCCTGCAATTCTGCCCCGCTTTCAAGTCCTCTTGGCAGCCTTACTTCAGTATATTTTTGGACGATAGCTGTCATTTATAACTCTGCAGGTTTGTGAATTACAGTGCCCCTGAGCTCCTTTCTTCAACTCGCTTTCTTGTGAGCTGGCCGCAACACCGCAGGATTGCTTCAGGCCCTAATCCGGTTCCGGCACGGCACGCTGAGCCTTTGGTTAATTCCTCTTCCTGGTGGCAAATGAGAGTTAAATTTGCCCGTCCAGACACCTCCAGCTAGTCTCTCATTGGTTCTCCTATTCCTGTTCATCTTCCGCAGAAATTGCAAACTGGGCCAAACAGGAGGTTAAAGGCACTGACTCTCCAAGTCGGGAGAGTGTTAGTAAAGCGTCTGGAATGTTGCACCCGAGTACCAGGGGTCGAAAACTGAGACATATTTGAACACGTGTCCCGATCACACGGTTGATCATACTCTGGGTTCCACATGCATGTTTTAGCTGAAGGAAGAATCCCTTAAACCTGGAGAGTTGAGACCCGTGGAATGGGTACCATGCAATATGACTTCAAAGGGTCTGCATTTGCTCACCGAACCTCTCCAATCCTATCACTGCTGCGTTTATGCCCCTGTACACACGCTTGATTCTCTTTCGGAGACATAGCAATCCATAGGTTTTAAGATACTTACTAGTCAGGTACATTCTTAGGCGTTTAATATGGGGTGTTGAGCCCATTTCGTTGAGCAAGGAGTAGCTCTTGTCTATTACATATTTGGCTTAAGGAACTTTATCTGTGCTCATTTCAATCTCTGGTTTTATGCAGCACCCCAACTCACCTTTCCCCTTAAGCAAGCATAAGTTGGTTTTCTAAATTTGAGACCCTGTTCTGTTTTGTAATTCAGTTCCTGTGTAGCCAAGTTTACATTCCGTGTATTAGTGATATCTTATGATGTTTCTTTTTCTGTGTGACTTATTTCAGTTAGAATCATCATACCTGAATCCACTCATTATGCTGCTATGGGCCTGATGACATAGATTTCATTGCTGAGTGATATTGCATTGTACGTAAGTACCACAACTTCTTTATCCATTTTTCGCTTTCTGCGATATTGAACTTGTACCCTAAACGAGGTTCTTGTAAACAGAGCCGTCCCAAACTTTGGGGTGGCTGTGTCTTTTTGATTTTAATTTCCCTAAGCTATAGGACCATAAGTGGAAGTGCCCTAGGCTCTGTTGCTTTGTTTTTTAGATGTTTCAGGAAACACCATACACTTCTCCCGAGTGGCTGTTGGCAATTTACATCCCGCCCATCAGCATAACAAGGCTCCCAGTTCTCCATGGCCTGTCCTGCCTTTCTGGATTTTACACTTTTTTCAGATGGCCCTTTTGACCGGGGGGAAGTGAGGCTTCATTGTAGTGCAGATTTCTTTGCAAGCTTGCTTGGTTGGCCAAAAAGGGCGTATGCGTTTTTTCCTGAATATATTCAGGAAAAAACGCATACGCCCTTTTTGGCCAAGTGCATCATTGTGGACGTTCTGCCTCTTTTGCTATGCTTTAAATGCAATTCCAGTCTACCTCCTGAAATCGGTTTCCTGCAATTCTGCCCCGCTTTCAAGTCCTCTTGGCAGCCTTACTTCAGTATATTTTTGGACGATAGCTGTCATTTATAACTCTGCAGGTTTGTGAATTACAGTGCCCCTGAGCTCCTTTCTTCAACTCGCTTTCTTGTGAGCTGGCCGCAACACCGCAGGATTGCTTCAGGCCCTAATCCGGTTCCGGCACGGCACGCTGAGCCTTTGGTTAATTCCTCTTCCTGGTGGGAAATGAGAGTTAAATTTGCCCGTCCAGACACCTCCAGCTAGTCTCTCATTGGTTCTCCTATTCCTGTTCATCTTCCGCAGAAATTGCAAACTGGGCCAAACAGGAGGTTAAAGGCACTGACTCTCCAAGTCGGGAGAGTGTTAGTAAATCGTCTGGAATGTTGCACCCGAGCACCAGGGGTCGAAAACTGAGACATATTTGAACACGTCTCCCGATCACACGGTTGATCATACTCTGGGTTCCACATGCATGTTTTAGCTGAAGGAAGAATCCCTTCAACCTGGAGAGTTGAGACCCGTGGAATGGGTACCATGCAATATGACTTCAAAGGGTCTTCATTTGCTCACCGAACCTCTCCAATCCTATCATTGCTGCGTTTATGCCCCTGTACACACGCTTGATTCTCTTTCGGAGACATAGCAATCCATAGGTTTTAAGATACTTACTAGTCAGGTACATTCTTAGGCGTTTAATATGGGGTGTTGAGCCCATTTCGTTGAGCAAGGAGTAGCTCTTGTCTATTACATATTTGGCTTAAGGAACTTTATCTGTGCTCATTTCAATCTCTGGTTTTATGCAGCACCCCATCTCACCTTTCCCGTTAAGCAAGCATAAGTTGGCTTTCTAAATTGAGACCCTGTTCTGTTTTGTAATCCAGTTCCTGTGTAGCCAAGTTTTCATTCCGTGTATTAGTGATATCTTATGATGTTTCTTTTACTGTGTGACTTATTTCAGTTAGAATCATCATACCTGAATCCACTCATTATGCTGCTACGGGCCTGATGACATAGATTTCATTGCTGAGTGATATTGCATTGTACGTAAGTACCACAACTTCTTTATCCATTTTTCGCTTTCTGCGATATTGAACTTGTACCGTAAACGAGGTTCTTGTAAACAGAGCCGTCCCAAACTTTGGGGTGGCTGTGTCTTTTTGATTTTAATTTCCCTAAGCTATAGGACCATAAGTGGAAGTGCCCTAGGCTCTGTTGCTTTGTTTTTTAGATGTTTCAGGAAACACCATACACTTCTCCCGAGTGGCTGTTGGCAATTTACATCCCGCCCATCAGCATAATAAGGCTCCCAGTTCTCCATGGCCTGTCCTGCCTTTCTGGATTTTACACTTTTTTCAGATGGCCCTTTTGACCGGGGGGAAGTGAGACTTCATTGTAGTGCAGATTTCCTTTGCAAGCTTGCTTGGTTGGCCAAAAAGGGCGTATGCGTTTTTTCCTGAATATATTCAGGAAAAAACGCATACGCCCTTTTTGGCCAAGTGCATCATTGTCCACGTTCTGCCTCTTTTGCTATGCTTTAAATGCAATTCCAGTCTACCTCCTGAAATCGGTTTCCTGCAATTGTGCCCCGCTTTCAAGTCCTCTTGGCAGCATTACTTCAGTATATTTTTGGACGATAGCTGTCATTTATAACTCTGCAGGTTTGTGAATTACAGTGCCCCTGAGCTCCATTCTTCAACTCGCTTTCTTGTGAGCTGGCCGCAACACCGCAGGATTGCTTCAGGCCCTAAGCTGGTTCCGGCACGGCACGCTGAGCCTTTGGTTAATTCCTCTTCTTGGTGGGAAATGAGAGTTAAATTTGCCCGTCCAGACACCTCCAGCTAGTCTCTCATTGGTTCTCCCTATTCCTGTTCATCTTCCGCAGAAATTGCAAACTGGGCCAAACAGGAGGTTAAAGGCACTGACTCTCCAAGTCGGGAGAGTGTTAGGAAAGCGTCTGGAATGTTGCACCCGAGCACCAGGGGTCGAAAACTGAGACATATTTGAACACGTGTCCCGATCACACGGTTGATCATACTCTGGGTTCCACATGCATGTTTTAGCTGAAGGAAGAATCCCTTCAACCTGGAGAGTTGAGACCCGTGGAATGGGTACCATGCAATATGACTTCAAAGGGTCTTCATTTGCTCACCGAACCTCTCCAATCCTATCATTGCTGCGTTTATTCCCCTGTACACACGCTTGATTCTCTTTCGGAGACATAGCAATCCATAGGTTTTAAGATACTTACTAGTCAGGTACATTCTTAGGCGTTTAATATGGGGTGTTGAGCCCATTTCGTTGAGCAAGGAGTAGCTCTTGTCTATTACATATTTGGCTTAAGGGACTTTATCTGTGCTCATTTCAATCTCTGGTTTTATGCAGCACCCCATCTCACCTTTCCCGTTAAGCAAGCATAAGTTGGCTTTCTAAATTTGAGACCCTGTTCTGTTTTGTAATCCAGTTCCTGTGTAGCCAAGTTTTCATTCCGTGTATTAGTGATATCTTATGATGTTTCTTTTACTGTGTGACTTATTTCAGTTAGAATCATCATACCTGAATCCACTCATTATGCTGCTACGGGCCTGATGACATAGATTTCATTGCTGAGTGATATTGTATTGTACGTAAGTACCACAACTTCTTTATCCATTTTTCGCTTTCTGCGATATTGAACTTGTACTGTAAACGAGGTTTTTGTAAACAAAGCCGTCCCAAACTTTGGGGTGGCTGTGTCTTTTGGATTTTAATTTCCCTAAGCTATAGGACCATAAGTGGAAGTGCCCTAGGCTCTGTTGCTTTGTTTTTTAGATGTTTCAGGAAACACCATACACTTCTCCCGAGTGGCTGTTGGCAATTTACATCCCGCCCATCAGCATAACAAGGTTCCCAGTTCTCCATGGCCTGTCCTGCCTTTCTGGATTTTACACTTTTTTCAGATGGCCCTTTTGACCGGGGGGAAGTGAGACTTCATTGTAGTGCAGATTTCCTTTGCAAGCTTGCTTGGTTGGCCAAAAAGGGCGTATGCGTTTTTTCCTGAATATATTCAGGAAAAAACGCATACGCCCTTTTTGGCCAAGTGCATCATTGTGGACGTTCTGCCTCTTTTCCTATGCTTTAAATGCAATTCCAGTCTACCTCCTGAAATCGGTTTCCTGCAATTCTGCCCCGCTTTCAAGTCCTCTTGGCAGCCTTACTTCAGTATATTTTTGGACGATAGCTGTCATTTATAACTCTGCAGGTTTGTGAATTACAGTGCCCCTGAGCTCCATTCTTCAACTCGCTTTCTTGTGAGCTGGCCGCAACACCGCAGGATTGCTTCAGGCCCTAAGCTGGTTCCGGCACGGCACACTGAGCCTTTGGTTAATTCCTCTTCCTGGTGGCAAATGAGAGTTAAATTTGCCCGTCCAGACACCTCCAGCTAGTCTCTCATTGGTTCTCCCTATTCCTGTTCATCTTCCGCAGAAATTGCAAACTGGGCCAAACAGGAGGTTAAAGGCACTGACTCTCCAAGTCAGGAGAGTGTTAGTAAAGCGTCTGGAATGTTGCACCCGAGTACCAGGGGTCGAAAACTGAGACATATTTGAACACGTGTCCCGATCACACGGTTGATCATACTCTGGGTTCCACATGCATGTTTTAGCTGAAGGAAGAATCCCTTCAACCTGGAGAGTTGAGACCCGTGGAATGGGTACCATGCAATATGACTTCAAAGGGTCTTCATTTGCTCACCGAACCTCTCCAATCCTATCATTGCTGCGTTTATGCCCCTGTACACACGCTTGATTCTCTTTCGGAGACATAGCAATCCATAGGTTTTAAGATACTTACTAGTCAGGTACATTCTTAGGCGTTTAATATGGGGTGTTGAGCCCATTTCGTTGAGCAAGGAGTAGCTCTTGTCTATTACATATTTGGCTTAAGGAACTTTATCTGTGCTCATTTCAATCTCTGGTTTTATGCAGCACCCCATCTCACCTTTCCCGTTAAGCAAGCATAAGTTGGCTTTCTAAATTTGAGACCCTGTTCTGTTTTGTAATCCAGTTCCTGTGTAGCCAAGTTTTCATTCCGTGTATTAGTGATATCTTATGATGTTTCTTTTACTGTGTGACTTATTTCAGTTAGAATCATCATACCTGAATCCACTCATTATGCTGCTACGGGCCTGATGGCATAGATTTCATTGCTGAGTGATATTGTATTGTACGTAAGTACCACAACTTCTTTATCCATTTTTCGCTTTCTGCGATATTGAACTTGTACCGTAAACGAGGTTCTTGTAAACAGAGCCGTCCCAAACTTTGGGGTGGCTGTGTCTTTTTGATTTTAATTTCCCTAAGCTATAGGACCATAAGTGGAAGTGCCCTAGGCTCTGTTGCTTTGTTTTTTAGATGTTTCAGGAAACACCATACACTTCTCCCGAGTGGCTGTTGGCAATTTACATCCCGCCCATCAGCATAACAAGGCTCCCAGTTCTCCATGGCCTGTCCTGCCTTTCTGGATTTTACACTTTTTTCAGATGGCCCTTTTGACCGGGGGGAAGTGAGACTTCATTGTAGTGCAGATTTCCTTTGCAAGCTTGCTTGGTTGGCCAAAAAGGGCCTATGCGTTTTTTCCTGAATATATTCAGGAAAAAACGCATACGCCCTTTTTGGCCAAGTGCATCATTGTCCACGTTCTGCCTCTTTCCTATGCTTTACATGCAATTCCAGTCTACCTCCTGAAATCGGTTTCCTGCAATTGTGCCCCGCTTTCAAGTCCTCTTGGCAGCCTTACTTCAGTATATTTTTGGACGATAGCTGTCATTTATAACTCTGCAGGTTTGTGAATTACAGTGCCCCTGAGCTCCATTCTTCAACTCGCTTTCTTGTGAGCTGGCCACAACACCGCAGGATTGCTTCAGGCCCTAATCTGGTTCGGGCACGGCACACTGAGCCTTTGGTTAATTCCTCTTCTTGGTGGGAAATGAGAGTTAAATTTGCCCGTCCAGACACCTCCAGCTAGTCTCTCATTGGTTCTCCCTATTCCTGTTCATCTTCCGCAGAAATTGCAAACTGGGCCAAACAGGAGGTTAAAGGCACTGACTCTCCAAGTCGGGAGAGTGTTAGTAAAGCGTCTGGAATGTTGCACCCGAGTACCAGGGGTCGAAAACTGAGACATATTTGAACACTTGTCCCGATCACACGGTTGATCATACTCTGGGTTCCACATGCATGTTTTAGCTGAAGGAACAATCCCTTCAACCTGGAGAGTTGAGACCCGTGGAATGGGTACCATGCAATATGACTTCAAAGGGTCTTCATTTGCTCACCGAACCTCTCCAATCCTATCACTGCTGCGTTTATGCCCCTGTACACACGCTTGATTCTCTTTCGGAGACATAGCAATCCATAGGTTTTAAGATACTTACTAGTCAGGTACATTCTTAGGCGTTTAATATGGGGTGTTGAGCCCATTTCGTTGAGCAAGGAGTAGCTCTTGTCTATTACATATTTGGCTTAAGGAACTTTATCTGTGCTCATTTCAATCTCTGGTTTTATGCAGCACCCCAACTCACCTTTCCCCTTAAGCAAGCATAAGTTGGTTTTCTAAATTTGAGACCCTGTTCTGTTTTGTAATTCATTTCCTGTGTAGCCAAATTTACATTCCGTGTATTAGTGATATCTTATGATGTTTCTTTTTCTGTGTGACTTATTTCAGTTAGAATCATCATACCTGAATCCACTCATTATGCTGCTACGGGCCTGATGACATAGATTTCATTGCTGAGTGATATTGCATTGTATGTAAGTACCACAACTTCTTAATCCATTTTTCGCTTTCTTTGATATTGAACTTGTACCGTAAACGAGGTTCTTGTAAACAGAGCCGTCCCAAACTTTGGGGTGGCTGTGTCTTTTTGATTTTAATTTCCCTAAGCTATAGGACCATAAGTGGAAGTGCCCTAGGCTCTGTTGCTTTGTTTTTTAGATGTTTCAGGAAACACCATACACTTCTCCCGAGTGGCTGTTGGCAATTTACATCCCACCCATCAGCATAACAAGGCTCCCAGTTCTCCATGGCCTGTCCTGCCTTTCTGGATTTTACACTTTTTTCAGATGGCCCTTTGGACCGGGGGGAAGTGAGACTTCATTGTAGTGCAGATTTCCTTTGCAAGCTTGCTTGGTTGCCCAAAAAGGGCGTATGCGTTTTTTCCTGAATATATTCAGGAAAAACCGCATACGCCCTTTTTGGCCAAGTGCATCATTGTGGACGTTCTGCCTCTTTTCCTATGCTTTAAATGCAATTCCAGTCTACCTCCTGAAATCGGTTTCCTGCAATTCTGTCCCGCTTTCAAGTCCTCTTGGCAGCCTTACTTCAGCATATTTTTGGACGATAGCTGTCATTCATAACTCTGCAGGTTTGTGAATTACAGTGCCCCTGAGCTCCTTTCTTCAACTCGCTTTCTTGTGAGCTGGCCACAACAGCGCTGGATTGCTTCAGGCCCTAATCCGGTTCCGGCACGGCACGCTGAGCCTTTGGTTAATTCCTCTTCCTGGTGGCAAATGAGAGTTAAATTTCCCGTCCAGACACCTCCAGCTAGTCTCTCATTGGTTCTCCTATTCCTGTTCATCTTCCGCAGAAATTGCAAACTGGGCCAAACAGGAGGTTAAAGGCACTGACTCTCCAAGTCGGGAGAGTGTTAGTAAAGCATCTGGAATGTTGCACCCGAGTACCAGGGGTCGAAAAGTGAGACATATTTGAACGCGTCTCCCGATCACACGGTTGATCATACTCTGGGTTCCACATGCATGTTTTAGCTGAAGGAAGAATCCCTTAAACCTGGAGAGTTGAGACCCGTGGAATGGGTACCATGCAATATGACTTCAAAGGGTCTGCATTTGCTCACCGAACCTCTCCAATCCTATCACTGCTGCATTTATGCCCCTGTACACACGCTTGATTCTCTTTCGGAGACATAGCAATCCATAGGTTTTAAGATACTTACTAGTCAGGTACATTCTTAGGCGTTTAATATGGGGTGTTGAGCCCATTTCGTTGAGCAAGGAGTAGCTCTTGTCTATTACATATTTGGCTTAAGGAACTTTATCTGTGCTCATTTCAATCTCTGGTTTTATGCAGCACCCCAACTCACCTTTCCCCTTAAGCAAGCATAAGTTGGTTTTCTAAATTTGAGACCCTGTTCTGTTTTGTAATTCAGTTCCTGTGTAGCCAAGTTTACATTCCGTGTATTAGTGATATCTTATGATGTTTCTTTTTCTGTGTGACTTATTTCAGTTAGAATCATCATACCTGAATCCACTCATTATGCTGCTACGGGCCTGATGACATAGATTTCATTGCTGAGTGATATTGCATTGTACGTAAGTACCACAACTTCCTTATCCATTTTTCGCTTTCTGCGATATTGAACTTGTACCGTAAACGAGGTTCTTGTAAACAGAGCCGTCCCAAACTTTGGGGTGGCTGTGTCTTTTTGATTTTAATTTCCCTAAGCTATAGGACCATAAGTGGAAGTGCCCTAGGCTCTGTTGCTTTGTTTTTTAGATGTTTCAGGAAACACCATACACTTCTCCAGAGTGGCTGTTGGCAATTTACATCCCGCCCATCAGCATAACAAGGCTCCCAGTTCTCCATGGCCTGTCCTGCCTTTCTGGATTTTACACTTTTTTCAGATGGCCCTTTTGACCGGGGGGAAGTGAGGCTTCATTGTAGTGCAGATTTCTTTGCAAGCTTGCTTGGTTGGCCAAAAAGGGCGTATGTGTTTTTTCCTGAATATATTCAGGAAAAAACGCATACGCCCTTTTTGGCCAAGTGCATCATTGTGGACGTTCTGCCTCTTTTCCTATGCTTTAAATGCAATTCCAGTCTACCTCCTGAAATCGGTTTCCTGCAATTCTGCCCCGCTTTCAAGTCCTCTTGGCAGCCTTACTTCAGTATATTTTTGGACGATAGCTGTCATTTATAACTCTGCAGGTTTGTGAATTACAGTGCCCCTGAGCTCCTTTCTTCAACTCGCTTTCTTGTGAGCTGGCCGCAACACCGCAGGATTGCTTCAGGCCCTAATCCGGTTCCGGCACGGCACGCTGAGCCTTTGGTTAATTCCTCTTCCTGGTGGCAAATGAGAGTTAAATTTGCCCGTCCAGACACCTCCAGCTAGTCTCTCATTGGTTCTCCCTATTCCTGTTCATCTTCCGCAGAAATTGCAAACTGGGCCAAACAGGAGGTTAAAGGCACTGACTCTCCAAGTCAGGAGAGTGTTAGTAAAGCGTCTGGAATGTTGCACCCGAGTACCAGGGGTCGAAAACTGAGACATATTTGAACACGTGTCCCGATCACACGGTTGATCATACTCTGGGTTCCACATGCATGTTTTAGCTGAAGGAAGAATCCCTTCAACCTGGAGAGTTGAGACCCGTGGAATGGGTACCATGCAATATGACTTCAAAGGGTCTTCATTTGCTCACCGAACCTCTCCAATCCTATCATTGCTGCGTTTATGCCCCTGTACACACGCTTGATTCTCTTTCGGAGACATAGCAATCCATAGGTTTTAAGATACTTACTAGTCAGGTACATTCTTAGGCGTTTAATATGGGGTGTTGAGCCCATTTCGTTGAGCAAGGAGTAGCTCTTGTCTATTACATATTTGGCTTAAGGAACTTTATCTGTGCTCATTTCAATCTCTGGTTTTATGCAGCACCCCATCTCACCTTTCCCGTTAAGCAAGCATAAGTTGGCTTTCTAAATTTGAGACCCTGTTCTGTTTTGTAATCCAGTTCCTGTGTAGCCAAGTTTTCATTCCGTGTATTAGTGATATCTTATGATGTTTCTTTTACTGTGTGACTTATTTCAGTTAGAATCATCATACCTGAATCCACTCATTATGCTGCTACGGGCCTGATGACATAGATTTCATTGCTGAGTGATATTGTATTGTACGTAAGTACCACAACTTCTTTATCCATTTTTCGCTTTCTGCGATATTGAACTTGTACCGTAAATGAGGTTCTTGTAAACAGAGCCGTCCCAAACTTTGGGGTGGCTGTGTCTTTTTGATTTTAATTTCCCTAAGCTATAGGACCATAAGTGGAAGTGCCCTAGGCTCTGTTGCTTTGTTTTTTAGAATTTCAGGAAACACCATACACTTCTCCCGAGTGGCTGTTGGCAATTTACATCCCGCCCATCAGCATAACAAGGCTCCCAGTTCTCCATGGCCTGTCCTGCCTTTCTGGATTTTACACATTTTTCAGATGGCCGTTTTGACCGCGGGGAAGTGAGGCTTCAGTGTAGTGCAGATTTCTTTGCAAGCTTGCTTGGTTGGCCAAAAAGGGCGTATGCGTTTTTTCCTGAATATATTCAGGAAAAAACGCATAGGCCCTTTTTGGCCAAGTGCATCATTGTGGACGTTCTGCCTCTTTTCCTATGCTTTAAATGCAATTCCAGTCTACCTCCTGAAATCGTTTTCCTGCAATTCTGCCCCGCTTTCAAGTCCTCTTGGCAGCCTTACTTCAGTATATTTTTGGACGATAGCTGTCATTTATAACTCTGCAGGTTTGTGAATTACAGTGCCCCTGAGCTCCATTCTTCAACTCGCTTTCTTGTGAGCTGGCCGCAACACCGCAGGATTGCTTCAGGCCCTAATCCGGTTCCGGCACGGCACGCTGAGCCTTTGGTTAATTCCTCTTCCTGGTGGCAAATGAGAGTTAAATTTGCCCGTCCAGACACCTCCAGCTAGTCTCTCATTGGTTCTCCCTATTCCTGTTCATCTTCCGCAGAAATTGCAAACTGGGCCAAACAGGAGGTTAAAGGCACTGACTCTCCAAGTCGGGAGAGTGTTAGTAAAGCGTCTGGAATGTTGCACCCGAGTACCAGGGGTCGAAAACTGAGACATATTTGAACACGTGTCCCGATCACATGGTTGATCATACTCTGGGTTCCACATGCATGTTTTAGCTGAAGGAAGAATCCCTTCAACCTGGAGAGTTGAGACCCGTGGAATGGGTACCATGCAATATGACTTCAAAGGGTCTTCATTTGCTCACCGAACCTCTCCAATCCTATCACTGCTGCGTTTATGCCCCTGTACACACGCTTGATTCTCTTTCGGAGACATAGCAATCCATAGGTTTTAAGATACGTACTAGTCAGGTACATTCTTAGGCGTTTAATATGGGGTGTTGAGCCCATTTCGTTGAGCAAGGAGTAGCTCTTGTCTATTACATATTTGGCTTAAGGAACTTTATCTGTGCTCATTTCAATCTCTGGTTTTATGCAGCACCCCAACTCACCTTTCCCCTTAAGCAAGCATAATTTGGTTTTCTAAATTTGAGACCCTGTTCTCTTTTGTAATTCAGTTCCTGTGTAGCCAAGTTTACATTCCGTGTATTAGTGATATCTTATGATGTTTCTTTTTCTGTGTGACTTATTTCAGTTAGAATCATCATACCTGAATCCACTCATTATGCTGCTACGGGCCTGATGACATAGATTTCATTGCTGAGTGATATTGCATTGTACGTAAGTACCACAACTTCTTTATCCATTTTTCGCTTTCTGCGATATTGAACTTGTACCGTAAACGAGGTTCTTGTAAACAGAGCCGTCCCAAACTTTGGGGTGGCTGTGTCTTTTTGATTTTAATTTCCCTAAGCTATAGGACCATAAGTGGAAGTGCCCTAGGCTCTGTTGCTTTGTTTTTTAGATGTTTCAGGAAACACCATACACTTCTCCCGAGTGGCTGTTGGCAATTTACATCCCGCCCATCAGCATAACAAGGCTCCCAGTTCTCCATGGCCTGTCCTGCCTTTCTGGATTTTACACTTTTTTCAGATGGCCCTTTGGACCGGGGGGAAGTGAGACTTCATTGTAGTGCAGATTTCCTTTGCAAGCTTGCTTGGTTGCCCAAAAAGGGCGTATGCGTTTTTTCCTGAATATCTTCAGGAAAAAACGCATACGCTCTTTTTGGCCAAGTGCATCATTGTGGACGTTCTGCCTCTTTTCCTATGCTTTAAATGCAATTCCAGTCTACTTCCTGAAATCGGTTTCCTGCAATTCTGTCCCGCTTTCAAGTCCTCTTGGCAGCCTTACTTCAGTATATTTTTGGACGATAGCTGTCATTCATAACTCTGCAGGTTTGTGAATTACAGTGCCCCTGAGCTCCTTTCTTCAACTCGCTTTCTTGTGAGCTGGCCGCAACACCGCTGGATTGCTTCAGGCCCTAATCCGGTTCCGTCATGGCACGCTGAGCCTTTGGTTAATTCCTCTTCCTGGTGGCAAATGAGAGTTAAATTTCCCGTCCAGACACCTCCAGCTAGTCTCTCATTGGTTCTCCTATTCCTGTTCATCTTCCGCAGAAATTGCAAACTGGGCCAAACAGGAGGTTAAAGGCACTGACTCTCCAAGTCGGGAGAGTGTTAGTAAAGCATCTGGAATGTTGCACCCGAGTACCAGGGGTCGAAAAGTGAGACATATTTGAACGCGTCTCCCGATCACACGGTTGATCATACTCTGGGTTCCACATGCATGTTTTAGCTGAAGGAAGAATCCCTTCAACCTGGAGAGTTGAGACCCGTGGAATGGGTACCATGCAATATGACTTCAAAGGGTCTGCATTTGCTCACCGAACCTCTCCAATCCTATCACTGCTGCATTTATGCCCCTGTACACACGCTTGATTCTCTTTCGGAGACATAGCAATCCATAGGTTTTAAGATACTTACTAGTCAGGTACATTCTTAGGCGTTTAATATGGGGTGTTGAGCCCATTTCGTTGAGCAAGGAGTAGCTCTTGTCTATTACATATTTGGCTTAAGGAACTTTATCTGTGCTCATTTCAATCTCTGGTTTTATGCAGCACCCCAACTCACCTTTCCCCTTAAGCAAGCATAAGTTGGTTTTCTAAATTTGAGACCCTGTTCTGTTTTGTAATTCAGTTCTGTGTAGCCATGTTTACATTCCGTGTATTAGTGATATCTTATGATGTTTCTTTTTCTGTGTGACTTATTTCAGTTAGAATCATCATACCTGAATCCACTCATTATGCTGCTACGGGCCTAATGACATAGATTTCATTGCTGAGTGATATTGTATTGTACATAATTACCACAACTTCTTTATCCATTTTTCGCTTTCTGTGATATTGAACTTGTACCGTAAACGAGGTTCTTGTAAACAGAGCCGTCCCAAACTTTGGGGTGGCTGTGTCTTTTTTATTTTAATTTCCCTAAACTATAGGACCATAAGTGGCAGTGCCCTAGGCTCTGTTGCTTTGTTTTTTAGATGTTTCAGGAAACACCATACACTTCTCCCGAGTGGCTGTTGGCAATTTACATCCCGCCCATCAGCATAACAAGGCTCCCAGTTCTCCATGGCCTGTCCTGCCTTTCTGGATTTTACACTTTTTTCAGATGGCCCTTTTGACCCTGGGGCAGTGAGACTTCATTGTAGTGCAGATTTCCTTTGCAAGGTTACTTGGTTGACCAAAAAGGGCGTATGCGTTTTTTCCTGAATATATTCAGGAAAAAACGCATAGGCCCTTTTTGGCCAAGTGCATCATTGTGGACGTTCTGCCTCTTTTCCTATGCTTTAAATGCAATTCCAGTCTACCTCCTGAAATCGGTTTCCTGCAATTGTGCCCCGCTTTCAAGTCCTCTTGGCAGCCTTACTTCAGTATATTTTTGGACGATAGCTGTCATTTATAACTCTGCAGGTTTGTGAATTACAGTGCCCCTGAGCTCCATTCTTCAACTCGCTTTCTTGTGAGCTGGCCGCAACACCGCAGGATTGCTTCAGGCCCTAATCCGGTTCCGGCACGGCACGCTGAGCCTTTGGTTAATTCCTCTTCCTGGTGGCAAATGAGAGTTAAATTTGCCCGTCCAGACACCTCCAGCTAGTCTCTCATTGGTTCTCCCTATTCCTGTTCATCTTCCGCAGAAATTGCAAACTGGGCCAAACAGGAGGTTAAAGGCACTGACTCTCCAAGTCGGGAGAGTGTTAGTAAAGCGTCTGGAATGTTGCACCCGAGTACCAGGGGTCGAAAACTGAGACATATTTGAACACGTGTCCCGATCACACGGTTGATCATACTCTGGGTTCCACATGCATGTTTTAGCTGAAGGAAGAATCCCTTCAACCTGGAGAGTTGAGACCCGTGGAATGGGTACCATGCAATATGACTTCAAAGGGTCTTCATTTGCTCACCGAACCTCTCCAATCCTATCACTGCTGCGTTTATGCCCCTGTACACACGCTTGATTCTCTTTCGGAGACATAGCAATCCATAGGTTTTAAGATACTTACTAGTCAGGTACATTCTTAGGCGTTTAATATGGGGTGTTGAGCCCATTTCGTTGAGCAAGGAGTAGCTCTTGTCTATTACATATTTGGCTTAAGGAACTTTATCTGTGCTCATTTCAATCTCTGGTTTTATGCAGCACCCCAACTCACCTTTCCCCTTAAGCAAGCATAAGTTGGTTTTCTAAATTTGAGACCCTGTTCTGTTTTGTAATTCATTTCCTGTGTAGCCAAATTTACATTCCGTGTATTAGTGATATCTTATGATGTTTCTTTTTCTGTGTGACTTATTTCAGTTAGAATCATCATACCTGAATCCACTCATTATGCTGCTACGGGCCTGATGACATAGATTTCATTGCTGAGTGATATTGCATTGTACGTAAGTACCACAACTTCTTTATCCATTTTTCGCTTTCTTTGATATTGAACTTGTACCGTAAACGAGGTTCTTGTAAACAGAGCCGTCCCAAACTTTGGGGTGGCTGTGTCTTTTTGATTTTAATTTCCCTAAGCTATAGGACCATAAGTGGAAGTGCCCTAGGCTCTGTTGCTTTGTTTTTTAGATGTTTCAGGAAACACCATACACTTCTCCAGAGTGGCTGTTGGCAATTTACATCCCGCCCATCAGCATAACAAGGCTCCCAGTTCTCCATGGCCTGTCCTGCCTTTCTGGATTTTACACTTTTTTCAGATGGCCCTTTTGACCGGGGGGAAGTGAGGCTTCATTGTAGTGCAGATTTCTTTGCAAGCTTGCTTGGTTGGCCAAAAAGGGCGTATGTGTTTTTTCCTGAATATATTCAGGAAAAAACGCATACGCCCTTTTTGGCCAAGTGCATCATTGTGGACGTTCTGCCTCTTTTCCTATGCTTTAAATGCAATTCCAGTCTACCTCCTGAAATCGGTTTCCTGCAATTCTGCCCCGCTTTCAAGTCCTCTTGGCAGCCTTACTTCAGTATATTTTTGGACGATAGCTGTCATTTATAACTCTGCAGGTTTGTGAATTACAGTGCCCCTGAGCTCCTTTCTTCAACTCGCTTTCTTGTGAGCTGGCCGCAACACCGCAGGATTGCTTCAGGCCCTAATCCGGTTCCGGCACGGCACGCTGAGCCTTTGGTTAATTCCTCTTCCTGGTGGCAAATGAGAGTTAAATTTGCCCGTCCAGACACCTCCAGCTAGTCTCTCATTGGTTCTCCCTATTCCTGTTCATCTTCCGCAGAAATTGCAAACTGGGCCAAACAGGAGGTTAAAGGCACTGACTCTCCAAGTCAGGAGAGTGTTAGTAAAGCGTCTGGAATGTTGCACCCGAGTACCAGGGGTCGAAAACTGAGACATATTTGAACACGTGTCCCGATCACACGGTTGATCATACTCTGGGTTCCACATGCATGTTTTAGCTGAAGGAAGAATCCCTTCAACCTGGAGAGTTGAGACCCGTGGAATGGGTACCATGCAATATGACTTCAAAGGGTCTTCATTTGCTCACCGAACCTCTCCAATCCTATCATTGCTGCGTTTATGCCCCTGTACACACGCTTGATTCTCTTTCGGAGACATAGCAATCCATAGGTTTTAAGATACTTACTAGTCAGGTACATTCTTAGGCGTTTAATATGGGGTGTTGAGCCCATTTCGTTGAGCAAGGAGTAGCTCTTGTCTATTACATATTTGGCTTAAGGAACTTTATCTGTGCTCATTTCAATCTCTGGTTTTATGCAGCACCCCATCTCACCTTTCCCGTTAAGCAAGCATAAGTTGGCTTTCTAAATTTGAGACCCTGTTCTGTTTTGTAATCCAGTTCCTGTGTAGCCAAGTTTTCATTCCGTGTATTAGTGATATCTTATGATGTTTCTTTTACTGTGTGACTTATTTCAGTTAGAATCATCATACCTGAATCCACTCATTATGCTGCTACGGGCCTGATGACATAGATTTCATTGCTGAGTGATATTGTATTGTACGTAAGTACCACAACTTCTTTATCCATTTTTCGCTTTCTGCGATATTGAACTTGTACCGTAAATGAGGTTCTTGTAAACAGAGCCGTCCCAAACTTTGGGGTGGCTGTGTCTTTTTGATTTTAATTTCCCTAAGCTATAGGACCATAAGTGGAAGTGCCCTAGGCTCTGTTGCTTTGTTTTTTAGAATTTCAGGAAACACCATACACTTCTCCCGAGTGGCTGTTGGCAATTTACATCCCGCCCATCAGCATAACAAGGCTCCCAGTTCTCCATGGCCTGTCCTGCCTTTCTGGATTTTACACATTTTTCAGATGGCCGTTTTGACCGCGGGGAAGTGAGGCTTCAGTGTAGTGCAGATTTCTTTGCAAGCTTGCTTGGTTGGCCAAAAAGGGCGTATGCGTTTTTTCCTGAATATATTCAGGAAAAAACGCATAGGCCCTTTTTGGCCAAGTGCATCATTGTGGACGTTCTGCCTCTTTTCCTATGCTTTAAATGCAATTCCAGTCTACCTCCTGAAATCGTTTTCCTGCAATTCTGCCCCGCTTTCAAGTCCTCTTGGCAGCCTTACTTCAGTATATTTTTGGACGATAGCTGTCATTTATAACTCTGCAGGTTTGTGAATTACAGTGCCCCTGAGCTCCATTCTTCAACTCGCTTTCTTGTGAGCTGGCCGCAACACCGCAGGATTGCTTCAGGCCCTAATCCGGTTCCGGCACGGCACGCTGAGCCTTTGGTTAATTCCTCTTCCTGGTGGCAAATGAGAGTTAAATTTGCCCGTCCAGACACCTCCAGCTAGTCTCTCATTGGTTCTCCCTATTCCTGTTCATCTTCCGCAGAAATTGCAAACTGGGCCAAACAGGAGGTTAAAGGCACTGACTCTCCAAGTCGGGAGAGTGTTAGTAAAGCGTCTGGAATGTTGCACCCGAGTACCAGGGGTCGAAAACTGAGACATATTTGAACACGTGTCCCGATCACATGGTTGATCATACTCTGGGTTCCACATGCATGTTTTAGCTGAAGGAAGAATCCCTTCAACCTGGAGAGTTGAGACCCGTGGAATGGGTACCATGCAATATGACTTCAAAGGGTCTTCATTTGCTCACCGAACCTCTCCAATCCTATCACTGCTGCGTTTATGCCCCTGTACACACGCTTGATTCTCTTTCGGAGACATAGCAATCCATAGGTTTTAAGATACGTACTAGTCAGGTACATTCTTAGGCGTTTAATATGGGGTGTTGAGCCCATTTCGTTGAGCAAGGAGTAGCTCTTGTCTATTACATATTTGGCTTAAGGAACTTTATCTGTGCTCATTTCAATCTCTGGTTTTATGCAGCACCCCAACTCACCTTTCCCCTTAAGCAAGCATAATTTGGTTTTCTAAATTTGAGACCCTGTTCTCTTTTGTAATTCAGTTCCTGTGTAGCCAAGTTTACATTCCGTGTATTAGTGATATCTTATGATGTTTCTTTTTCTGTGTGACTTATTTCAGTTAGAATCATCATACCTGAATCCACTCATTATGCTGCTACGGGCCTGATGACATAGATTTCATTGCTGAGTGATATTGCATTGTACGTAAGTACCACAACTTCTTTATCCATTTTTCGCTTTCTGCGATATTGAACTTGTACCGTAAACGAGGTTCTTGTAAACAGAGCCGTCCCAAACTTTGGGGTGGCTGTGTCTTTTTGATTTTAATTTCCCTAAGCTATAGGACCATAAGTGGAAGTGCCCTAGGCTCTGTTGCTTTGTTTTTTAGATGTTTCAGGAAACACCATACACTTCTCCCGAGTGGCTGTTGGCAATTTACATCCCGCCCATCAGCATAACAAGGCTCCCAGTTCTCCATGGCCTGTCCTGCCTTTCTGGATTTTACACTTTTTTCAGATGGCCCTTTGGACCGGGGGGAAGTGAGACTTCATTGTAGTGCAGATTTCCTTTGCAAGCTTGCTTGGTTGCCCAAAAAGGGCGTATGCGTTTTTTCCTGAATATCTTCAGGAAAAAACGCATACGCTCTTTTTGGCCAAGTGCATCATTGTGGACGTTCTGCCTCTTTTCCTATGCTTTAAATGCAATTCCAGTCTACTTCCTGAAATCGGTTTCCTGCAATTCTGTCCCGCTTTCAAGTCCTCTTGGCAGCCTTACTTCAGTATATTTTTGGACGATAGCTGTCATTCATAACTCTGCAGGTTTGTGAATTACAGTGCCCCTGAGCTCCTTTCTTCAACTCGCTTTCTTGTGAGCTGGCCGCAACACCGCTGGATTGCTTCAGGCCCTAATCCGGTTCCGTCATGGCACGCTGAGCCTTTGGTTAATTCCTCTTCCTGGTGGCAAATGAGAGTTAAATTTCCCGTCCAGACACCTCCAGCTAGTCTCTCATTGGTTCTCCTATTCCTGTTCATCTTCCGCAGAAATTGCAAACTGGGCCAAACAGGAGGTTAAAGGCACTGACTCTCCAAGTCGGGAGAGTGTTAGTAAAGCATCTGGAATGTTGCACCCGAGTACCAGGGGTCGAAAAGTGAGACATATTTGAACGCGTCTCCCGATCACACGGTTGATCATACTCTGGGTTCCACATGCATGTTTTAGCTGAAGGAAGAATCCCTTCAACCTGGAGAGTTGAGACCCGTGGAATGGGTACCATGCAATATGACTTCAAAGGGTCTGCATTTGCTCACCGAACCTCTCCAATCCTATCACTGCTGCATTTATGCCCCTGTACACACGCTTGATTCTCTTTCGGAGACATAGCAATCCATAGGTTTTAAGATACTTACTAGTCAGGTACATTCTTAGGCGTTTAATATGGGGTGTTGAGCCCATTTCGTTGAGCAAGGAGTAGCTCTTGTCTATTACATATTTGGCTTAAGGAACTTTATCTGTGCTCATTTCAATCTCTGGTTTTATGCAGCACCCCAACTCACCTTTCCCCTTAAGCAAGCATAAGTTGGTTTTCTAAATTTGAGACCCTGTTCTGTTTTGTAATTCAGTTCTGTGTAGCCATGTTTACATTCCGTGTATTAGTGATATCTTATGATGTTTCTTTTTCTGTGTGACTTATTTCAGTTAGAATCATCATACCTGAATCCACTCATTATGCTGCTACGGGCCTAATGACATAGATTTCATTGCTGAGTGATATTGTATTGTACATAATTACCACAACTTCTTTATCCATTTTTCGCTTTCTGTGATATTGAACTTGTACCGTAAACGAGGTTCTTGTAAACAGAGCCGTCCCAAACTTTGGGGTGGCAGTGTCTTTTTTATTTTAATTTCCCTAAACTATAGGACCATAAGTGGCAGTGCCCTAGGCTCTGTTGCTTTGTTTTTTAGATGTTTCAGGAAACACCATACACTTCTCCCGAGTGGCTGTTGGCAATTTACATCCCGCCCATCAGCATAACAAGGCTCCCAGTTCTCCATGGCCTGTCCTGCCTTTCTGGATTTTACACTTTTTTCAGATGGCCCTTTTGACCCTGGGGCAGTGAGACTTCATTGTAGTGCAGATTTCCTTTGCAAGGTTACTTGGTTGACCAAAAAGGGCGTATGCGTTTTTTCCTGAATATATTCAGGAAAAAACGCATAGGCCCTTTTTGGCCAAGTGCATCATTGTGGACGTTCTGCCTCTTTTCCTATGCTTTAAATGCAATTCCAGTCTACCTCCTGAAATCGGTTTCCTGCAATTGTGCCCCGCTTTCAAGTCCTCTTGGCAGCCTTACTTCAGTATATTTTTGGACGATAGCTGTCATTTATAACTCTGCAGGTTTGTGAATTACAGTGCCCCTGAGCTCCATTCTTCAACTCGCTTTCTTGTGAGCTGGCCGCAACACCGCAGGATTGCTTCAGGCCCTAATCCGGTTCCGGCACGGCACGCTGAGCCTTTGGTTAATTCCTCTTCCTGGTGGCAAATGAGAGTTAAATTTGCCCGTCCAGACACCTCCAGCTAGTCTCTCATTGGTTCTCCCTATTCCTGTTCATCTTCCGCAGAAATTGCAAACTGGGCCAAACAGGAGGTTAAAGGCACTGACTCTCCAAGTCGGGAGAGTGTTAGTAAAGCGTCTGGAATGTTGCACCCGAGTACCAGGGGTCGAAAACTGAGACATATTTGAACACGTGTCCCGATCACACGGTTGATCATACTCTGGGTTCCACATGCATGTTTTAGCTGAAGGAAGAATCCCTTCAACCTGGAGAGTTGAGACCCGTGGAATGGGTACCATGCAATATGACTTCAAAGGGTCTTCATTTGCTCACCGAACCTCTCCAATCCTATCACTGCTGCGTTTATGCCCCTGTACACACGCTTGATTCTCTTTCGGAGACATAGCAATCCATAGGTTTTAAGATACTTACTAGTCAGGTACATTCTTAGGCGTTTAATATGGGGTGTTGAGCCCATTTCGTTGAGCAAGGAGTAGCTCTTGTCTATTACATATTTGGCTTAAGGAACTTTATCTGTGCTCATTTCAATCTCTGGTTTTATGCAGCACCCCAACTCACCTTTCCCCTTAAGCAAGCATAAGTTGGTTTTCTAAATTTGAGACCCTGTTCTGTTTTGTAATTCATTTCCTGTGTAGCCAAATTTACATTCCGTGTATTAGTGATATCTTATGATGTTTCTTTTTCTGTGTGACTTATTTCAGTTAGAATCATCATACCTGAATCCACTCATTATGCTGCTACGGGCCTGATGACATAGATTTCATTGCTGAGTGATATTGCATTGTACGTAAGTACCACAACTTCTTTATCCATTTTTCGCTTTCTTTGATATTGAACTTGTACCGTAAACGAGGTTCTTGTAAACAGAGCCGTCCCAAACTTTGGGGTGGCTGTGTCTTTTTGATTTTAATTTCCCTAAGCTATAGGACCATAAGTGGAAGTGCCCTAGGCTCTGTTGCTTTGTTTTTTAGATGTTTCAGGAAACACCATACACTTCTCCAGAGTGGCTGTTGGCAATTTACATCCCGCCCATCAGCATAACAAGGCTCCCAGTTCTCCATGGCCTGTCCTGCCTTTCTGGATTTTACACATTTTTCAGATGGCCGTTTTGACCGCGGGGAAGTGAGGCTTCAGTGTAGTGCAGATTTCTTTGCAAGCTTGCTTGGTTGGCCAAAAAGGGCGTATGCGTTTTTTCCTGAATATATTCAGGAAAAAACGCATAGGCCCTTTTTGGCCAAGTGCATCATTGTGGACGTTCTGCCTCTTTTCCTATGCTTTAAATGCAATTCCAGTCTACCTCCTGAAATCGTTTTCCTGCAATTCTGCCCCGCTTTCAAGTCCTCTTGGCAGCCTTACTTCAGTATATTTTTGGACGATAGCTGTCATTTATAACTCTGCAGGTTTGTGAATTACAGTGCCCCTGAGCTCCATTCTTCAACTCGCTTTCTTGTGAGCTGGCCGCAACACCGCAGGATTGCTTCAGGCCCTAATCCGGTTCCGGCACGGCACGCTGAGCCTTTGGTTAATTCCTCTTCCTGGTGGCAAATGAGAGTTAAATTTGCCCGTCCAGACACCTCCAGCTAGTCTCTCATTGGTTCTCCCTATTCCTGTTCATCTTCCGCAGAAATTGCAAACTGGGCCAAACAGGAGGTTAAAGGCACTGACTCTCCAAGTCAGGAGAGTGTTAGTAAAGCGTCTGGAATGTTGCACCCGAGTACCAGGGGTCGAAAACTGAGACATATTTGAACACGTGTCCCGATCACACGGTTGATCATACTCTGGGTTCCACATGCATGTTTTAGCTGAAGGAAGAATCCCTTCAACCTGGAGAGTTGAGACCCGTGGAATGGGTACCATGCAATATGACTTCAAAGGGTCTTCATTTGCTCACCGAACCTCTCCAATCCTATCATTGCTGCGTTTATGCCCCTGTACACACGCTTGATTCTCTTTCGGAGACATAGCAATCCATAGGTTTTAAGATACTTACTAGTCAGGTACATTCTTAGGCGTTTAATATGGGGTGTTGAGCCCATTTCGTTGAGCAAGGAGTAGCTCTTGTCTATTACATATTTGGCTTAAGGAACTTTATCTGTGCTCATTTCAATCTCTGGTTTTATGCAGCACCCCATCTCACCTTTCCCGTTAAGCAAGCATAAGTTGGCTTTCTAAATTTGAGAGCCTGTTCTGTTTTGTAATCCAGTTCCTGTGTAGCCAAGTTTTCATTCCGTGTATTAGTGATATCTTATGATGTTTCTTTTACTGTGTGACTTATTTCAGTTAGAATCATCATACCTGAATCCACTCATTATGCTGCTACGGGCCTGATGACATAGATTTCATTGCTGAGTGATATTGTATTGTACGTAAGTACCACAACTTCTTTATCCATTTTTCGCTTTCTGCGATATTGAACTTGTACCGTAAATGAGGTTCTTGTAAACAGAGCCGTCCCAAACTTTGGGGTGGCTGTGTCTTTTTGATTTTAATTTCCCTAAGCTATAGGACCATAAGTGGAAGTGCCCTAGGCTCTGTTGCTTTGTTTTTTAGAATTTCAGGAAACACCATACACTTCTCCCGAGTGGCTGTTGGCAATTTACATCCCGCCCATCAGCATAACAAGGCTCCCAGTTCTCCATGGCCTGTCCTGCCTTTCTGGATTTTACACATTTTTCAGATGGCCGTTTTGACCGCGGGGAAGTGAGGCTTCAGTGTAGTGCAGATTTCTTTGCAAGCTTGCTTGGTTGGCCAAAAAGGGCGTATGCGTTTTTTCCTGAATATATTCAGGAAAAAACGCATAGGCCCTTTTTGGCCAAGTGCATCATTGTGGACGTTCTGCCTCTTTTCCTATGCTTTAAATGCAATTCCAGTCTACCTCCTGAAATCGGTTTCCTGCAATTCTGCCCCGCTTTCAAGTCCTCTTGGCAGCCTTACTTCAGTATATTTTTGGACGATAGCTGTCATTTATAACTCTGCAGGTTTGTGAATTACAGTGCCCCTGAGCTCCATTCTTCAACTCGCTTTCTTGTGAGCTGGCCGCAACACCGCAGGATTGCTTCAGGCCCTAATCCGGTTCCGGCACGGCACGCTGAGCCTTTGGTTAATTCCTCTTCCTGGTGGCAAATGAGAGTTAAATTTGCCCGTCCAGACACCTCCAGCTAGTCTCTCATTGGTTCTCCCTATTCCTGTTCATCTTCCGCAGAAATTGCAAACTGGGCCAAACAGGAGGTTAAAGGCACTGACTCTCCAAGTCGGGAGAGTGTTAGTAAAGCGTCTGGAATGTTGCACCCGAGTACCAGGGGTCGAAAACTGAGACATATTTGAACACGTGTCCCGATCACATGGTTGATCATACTCTGGGTTCCACATGCATGTTTTAGCTGAAGGAAGAATCCCTTCAACCTGGAGAGTTGAGACCCGTGGAATGGGTACCATGCAATATGACTTCAAAGGGTCTTCATTTGCTCACCGAACCTCTCCAATCCTATCACTGCTGCGTTTATGCCCCTGTACACACGCTTGATTCTCTTTCGGAGACATAGTAATCCATAGGTTTTAAGATACGTACTAGTCAGGTACATTCTTAGGCGTTTAATATGGGGTGTTGAGCCCATTTCGTTGAGCAAGGAGTAGCTCTTGTCTATTACATATTTGGCTTAAGGAACTTTATCTGTGCTCATTTCAATCTCTGGTTTTATGCAGCACCCCAACTCACCTTTCCCCTTAAGCAAGCATAATTTGGTTTTCTAAATTTGAGACCCTGTTCTCTTTTGTAATTCAGTTCCTGTGTAGCCAAGTTTACATTCCGTGTATTAGTGATATCTTATGATGTTTCTTTTTCTGTGTGACTTATTTCAGTTAGAATCATCATACCTGAATCCACTCATTATGCTGCTACGGGCCTGATGACATAGATTTCATTGCTGAGTGATATTGCATTGTACGTAAGTACCACAACTTCTTTATCCATTTTTCGCTTTCTGCGATATTGAACTTGTACCGTAAACGAGGTTCTTGTAAACAGAGCCGTCCCAAACTTTGGGGTGGCTGTGTCTTTTTGATTTTAATTTCCCTAAGCTATAGGACCATAAGTGGAAGTGCCCTAGGCTCTGTTGCTTTGTTTTTTAGATGTTTCAGGAAACACCATACACTTCTCCCGAGTGGCTGTTGGCAATTTACATGCCACCCATCAGCATAACAAGGCTCCCAGTTCTCCATGGCCTGTCCTGCCTTTCTGGATTTTACACTTTTTTCAGATGGCCCTTTGGACCGGGGGGAAGTGAGACTTCATTGTAGTGCAGATTTCTTTGCAAGCTTGCTTGGTTGCCCAAAAAGGGCGTATGCGTTTTTTCCTGAATATATTCAGGAAAAAACGCATACGCCCTTTTTGGCCAAGTGCATCATTGTCCACGTTCTGCCTCTTTTCCTATGCTTTAAATGCAATTCCAGTCTACTTCCTGAAATCGGTTTCCTGCAATTCTGTCCCGCTTTCAAGTCCTTTTGGCAGCCTTACTTCAGTATATTTTTGGACGATAGCTGTCATTCATAACTCTGCAGGTTTGTGAATTACAGTGCCCCTGAGCTCCTTTCTTCAACTCGCTTTCTTGTGAGCTGGCCGCAACACCGCTGGATTGCTTCAGGCCCTAATCCGGTTCCGTCATGGCACGCTGAGCCTTTGGTTAATTCCTCTTCCTGGTGGCAAATGAGAGTTAAATTTCCCGTCCAGACACCTCCAGCTAGTCTCTCATTGGTTCTCCTATTCCTGTTCATCTTCCGCAGAAATTGCAAACTGGGCCAAACAGGAGGTTAAAGGCACTGACTCTCCAAGTCGGGAGAGTGTTAGTAAAGCATCTGGAATGTTGCACCCGAGTACCAGGGGTCGAAAAGTGAGACATATTTGAACGCGTCTCCCGATCACACGGTTGATCATACTCTGGGTTCCACATGCATGTTTTAGCTGAAGGAAGAATCCCTTCAACCTGGAGAGTTGAGACCCGTGGAATGGGTACCATGCAATATGACTTCAAAGGGTCTGCATTTGCTCACCGAACCTCTCCAATCCTATCACTGCTGCTTTTATGCCCCTGTACACACGCTTGATTCTCTTTCGGAGACATAGCAATCCATAGGTTTTAAGATACTTACTAGTCAGGTACATTCTTAGGCGTTTAATATGGGGTGTTGAGCCCATTTCGTTGAGCAAGGAGTAGCTCTTGTCTATTACATATTTGGCTTAAGGAACTTTATCTGTGCTCATTTCAATCTCTGGTTTTATGCAGCACCCCAACTCACCTTTCCCCTTAAGCAAGCATAAGTTGGTTTTCTAAATTTGAGACCCTGTTCTGTTTTGTAATTCAGTTCTGTGTAGCCATGTTTACAATCCGTGTATTAGTGATATCTTATGATGTTTCTTTTTCTGTGTGACTTATTTCAGTTAGAATCATCATACCTGAATCCACTCATTATGCTGCTACGGGCCTAATGACATAGATTTCATTGCTGAGTGATATTGTATTGTACGTAAGTACCACAACTTCTTTATCCATTTTTCGCTTTCTGTGATATTGAACTTGTACCGTAAACGAGGTTCTTGTAAACAGAGCTGTCCCAAACTTTGGGGTGGCTGTGTCTTTTTTATTTTAATTTCCCTAAACTATAGGACCATAAGTGGCAGTGCCCTAGGCTCTGTTGCTTTGTTTTTTAGATGTTTCAGGAAACACCATACACTTCTCCTGAGTGGCTGTTGGCAATTTACATCCCGCCCATCAGCATAACAAGGCTCCCAGTTCTCCATGGCCTGTCCTGCCTTTCTGGATTTTACACTTTTTTCAGATGGCCCTTTTGACCCTGGGGCAGTGAGACTTCATTGTAGTACAGATTTCCTTTGCAAGCTTACTTGGTTGACCAAAAAGGGCGTATGCGTTTTTTCCTGAATATATTCAGGAAGAAACGCATAGGCCCTTTTTGGCCAAGTGCATCATTGTGGACGTTCTGCCTCTTTTCCTATGCTTTAAATGCAATTCCAGTCTACCTCCTGAAATCGGTTTCCTGCAATTGTGCCCCGCTTTCAAGTCCTCTTGGCAGCCTTACTTCAGTATATTTTTGGACGATAGCTGTCATTTATAACTCTGCAGGTTTGTGAATTACAGTGCCCCTGAGCTCCATTCTTCAACTCGCTTTCTGTGAGCTGGCCGCAACACCGCAGGATTGCTTCAGGCCCTAATCCGGTTCCGGCACGGCACGCTGAGCCTTTGGTTAATTCCTCTTCCTGGTGGCAAATGAGAGTTAAATTTGCCCGTCCAGACACCTCCAGCTAGTCTCTCATTGGTTCTCCCTATTCCTGTTCATCTTCCGCAGAAATTGCAAACTGGGCCAAACAGGAGGTTAAAGGCACTGACTCTCCAAGTCGGGAGAGTGTTAGTAAAGCGTCTGGAATGTTGCACCCGAGTACCAGGGGTCGAAAACTGAGACATATTTGAACACGTGTCCCGATCAAACGGTTGATCATACTCTGGGTTCCACATGCATGTTTTAGCTGAAGGAAGAATCCCTTCAACCTGGAGAGTTGAGACCCATGGAATGGGTACCATGCAATATGACTTCAAAGGGTCTTCATTTGCTCACCGAACCTCTCCAATCCTATCACTGCTGCGTTTATGCCCCTGTACACACGCTTGATTCTCTTTCGGAGACATAGCAATCCATAGGTTTTAAGATACTTACTAGTCAGGTACATTCTTAGGCGTTTAATATGGGGTGTTGAGCCCATTTCGTTGAGCAAGGAGTAGCTCTTGTCTATTACATATTTGGCTTAAGGAACTTTATCTGTGCTCATTTCAATCTCTGGTTTTATGCAGCACCCCAACTCACCTTTCCCCTTAAGCAAGCATAAGTTGGTTTTCTAAATTTGAGACCCTGTTCTGTTTTGTAATTCAGTTCCTGTGTAGCCAAGTTTACATTCCGTGTATTAGTGATATCTTATGATGTTTCTTTTTCTGTGTGACTTATTTCAGTTAGAATCATCATACCTGAATCCACTCATTATGCTGCTACGGGCCTGATGACATAGATTTCATTGCTGAGTGATATTGCATTGTACGTAAGTACCACAACTTCTTTATCCATTTTTCGCTTTCTGCGATATTGAACTTGTACCGTAAACGAGGTTCTTGTAAACAGAGCCGTCCCAAACTTTGGGGTGGCTGTGTCTTTTTGATTTTAATTTCCCTAAGCTATAGGACCATAAGTGGAAGTGCCCTAGGCTCTGTTGCTTTGTTTTTTAGATGTTTCAGGAAACACCATACACTTCTCCCGAGTGGCTGTTGGCAATTTACATCCCGCCCATCAGCATAACAAGGCTCCCAGTTCTCCATGGCCTGTCCTGCCTTTCTGGATTTTACACTTTTTTCAGATGGCCCTTTGGACCGGGGGGAAGTGAGACTTCATTGTAGTGCAGATTTCCTTTGCAAGCTTGCTTGGTTGCCCAAAAAGGGCGTATGGGTTTTTTCCTGAATATATTCAGGAAAAAACGCATACGCCCTTTTTGGCCAAGTGCATCATTGTCCACGTTCTGCCTCTTTTCCTATGCTTTAAATGCAATTCCAGTCTACTTCCTGAAATCGGTTTCCTGCAATTCTGTCCCGCTTTCAAGTCCTTTTGGCAGCCTTACTTCAGTATATTTTTGAACGATAGCTGTCATTCATAACTCTGCAGGTTTGTGAATTACAGTGCCCCTGAGCTCCTTTCTTCAACTCGCTTTCTTGTGAGCTGGCCGCAACACCGCTGGATTGCTTCAGGCCCTAATCCGGTTCCGTCATGGCACGCTGAGCCTTTGGTTAATTCCTCTTCCTGGTGGCAAATGAGAGTTAAATTTCCCGTCCAGACACCTCCAGCTAGTCTCTCATTGGTTCTCCTATTCCTGTTCATCTTCCGAAGAAATTGCAAACTGGGCCAAACAGGAGGTTAAAGGCACTGACTCTCCAAGTCGGGAGAGTGTTAGTAAAGCATCTGGAATGTTGCACCCGAGTACCAGGGGTCGAAAAGTGAGACATATTTGAACGCGTCTCCCGATCACACGGTTGATCATACTCTGGGTTCCACATGCATGTTTTAGCTGAAGGAAGAATCCCTTCAACCTGGAGAGTTGAGACCCGTGGAATGGGTACCATGCAATATGACTTCAAAGGGTCTGCATTTGCTCACCGAACCTCTCCAATCCTATCACTGCTGTTTTTATGCCCCTGTACACACGCTTGATTCTCTTTCGGAGACATAGCAATCCATAGGTTTTAAGATACTTACTAGTCAGGTACATTCTTAGGCGTTTAATATGGGGTGTTGAGCCCATTTCGTTGAGCAAGGAGTAGCTCTTGTCTATTACATATTTGGCTTAAGGAACTTTATCTGTGCTCATTTCAATCTCTGGTTTTATGCAGCACCCCAACTCACCTTTCCCCTTAAGCAAGCATAAGTTGGTTTTCTAAATTTGAGACCCTGTTCTGTTTTGTAATTCAGTTCTGTGTAGCCATGTTTACAATCCGTGTATTAGTGATATCTTATGATGTTTCTTTTTCTGTGTGACTTATTTCAGTTAGAATCATCATACCTGAATCCACTCATTATGCTGCTACAGGCCTAATGACATAGATTTCATTGCTGAGTGATATTGTATTGTACGTAAGTACCACAACTTCTTTATCCATTTTTCGCTTTCTGTGATATTGAACTTGTACCGTAAACGAGGTTCTTGTAAACAGAGCTGTCCCAAACTTTGGGGTGGCTGTGTCTTTTTTATTTTAATTTCCCTAAACTATAGGACCATAAGTGGCAGTGCCCTAGGCTCTGTTGCTTTGTTTTTTAGATGTTTCAGGAAACACCATACACTTCTCCCGAGTGGCTGTTGGCAATTTACATCCCGCCCATCAGCATAACAAGGCTCCCAGTTCTCCATGGCCTGTCCTGCCTTTCTGGATTTTACACTTTTTTCAGATGGCCCTTTTGACCCTGGGGCAGTGAGACTTCATTGTAGTACAGATTTCCTTTGCAAGCTTACTTGGTTGACCAAAAAGGGCGTATGCGTTTTTTCCTGAATATATTCAGGAAAAAACGCATAGGCCCTTTTTGGCCAAGTGCATCATTGTGGACGTTCTGCCTCTTTTCCTATGCTTTAAATGCAATTCCAGTCTACCTCCTGAAATCGGTTTCCTGCAATTGTGCCCCGCTTTCAAGTCCTCTTGGCAGCCTTACTTCAGTATATTTTTGGACGATAGCTGTCATTTATAACTCTGCAGGTTTGTGAATTACAGTGCCCCTGAGCTCCATTCTTCAACTCGCTTTCTGTGAGCTGGCCGCAACACCGCAGGATTGCTTCAGGCCCTAATCCGGTTCCGGCACGGCACGCTGAGCCTTTGGTTAATTCCTCTTCCTGGTGGCAAATGAGAGTTAAATTTGCCCGTCCAGACACCTCCAGCTAGTCTCTCATTGGTTCTCCCTATTCCTGTTCATCTTCCGCAGAAATTGCAAACTGGGCCAAACAGGAGGTTAAAGGCACTGACTCTCCAAGTCGGGAGAGTGTTAGTAAAGCGTCTGGAATGTTGCACCCGAGTACCAGGGGTCGAAAACTGAGACATATTTGAACACGTGTCCCGATCAAACGGTTGATCATACTCTGGGTTCCACATGCATGTTTTAGCTGAAGGAAGAATCCCTTCAACCTGGAGAGTTGAGACCCATGGAATGGGTACCATGCAATATGACTTCAAAGGGTCTTCATTTGCTCACCGAACCTCTCCAATCCTATCACTGCTGCGTTTATACCCCTGTACACACGCTTGATTCTCTTTCGGAGACATAGCAATCCATAGGTTTTAAGATACTTACTAGTCAGGTACATTCTTAGGCGTTTAATATGGGGTGTTGAGCCCATTTCGTTGAGCAAGGAGTAGCTCTTGTCTATTACATATTTGGCTTAAGGAACTTTATCTGTGCTCATTTCAATCTCTGGTTTTATGCAGCACCCCAACTCACCTTTCCCCTTAAGCAAGCATAAGTTGGTTTTCTAAATTTGAGACCCTGTTCTGTTTTGTAATTCAGTTCCTGTGTAGCCAAGTTTACATTCCGTGTATTAGTGATATCTTATGATGTTTCTTTTTCTGTGTGACTTATTTCAGTTAGAATCATCATACCTGAATCCACTCATTATGCTGCTACGGGCCTGATGACATAGATTTCATTGCTGAGTGATATTGCATTGTACGTAAGTACCACAACTTCTTTATCCATTTTTCGCTTTCTGCGATATTGAACTTGTACCGTAAACGAGGTTCTTGTAAACAGAGCCGTCCCAAACTTTGGGGTGGCTGTGTCTTTTTGATTTTAATTTCCCTAAGCTATAGGACCATAAGTGGAAGTGCCCTAGGCTCTGTTGCTTTGTTTTTTAGATGTTTCAGGAAACACCATACACTTCTCCAGAGTGGCTGTTGGCAATTTACATCCCGCCCATCAGCATAACAAGGCTCCCAGTTCTCCATGGCCTGTCCTGCCTTTCTGGATTTTACACTTTTTTCAGATGGCCCTTTTGACCGGGGGGAAGTGAGGCTTCATTGTAGTGCAGATTTCTTTGCAAGCTTGCTTGGTTGGCCAAAAAGGGCGTATGCGTTTTTTCCTGAATATATTCAGGAAAAAACGCATACGCCCTTTTTGGCCAAGTGCATCATTGTGGACGTTCTGCCTCTTTTCCTATGCTTTAAATGCAATTCCAGTCTACCTCCTGAAATCGGTTTCCTGCAATTCTGCCCCGCTTTCAAGTCCTCTTGGCAGCCTTACTTCAGTATATTTTTGGACGATAGCTGTCATTTATAACTCTGCAGGTTTGTGAATTACAGTGCCCCTGAGCTCCTTTCTTCAACTCGCTTTCTTGTGAGCTGGCCGCAACACCGCAGGATTGCTTCAGGCCCTAATCCGGTTCCGGCACGGCACGCTGAGCCTTTGGTTAATTCCTCTTCCTGGTGGGAAATGAGAGTTAAATTTGCCCGTCCAGACACCTCCAGCTAGTCTCTCATTGGTTCTCCCTATTCCTGTTCATCTTCCGCAGAAATTGCAAACTGGGCCAAACAGGAGGTTAAAGGCACTGACTCTCCAAGTCAGGAGAGTGTTAGTAAAGCGTCTGGAATGTTGCACCCGAGTACCAGGGGTCGAAAACTGAGACATATTTGAACACGTGTCCCGATCACACGGTTGATCATACTCTGGGTTCCACATGCATGTTTTAGCTGAAGGAAGAATCCCTTCAACCTGGAGAGTTGAGACCCGTGGAATGGGTACCATGCAATATGACTTCAAAGGGTCTTCATTTGCTCACCGAACCTCTCCAATCCTATCATTGCTGCGTTTATGCCCCTGTACACACGCTTGATTCTCTTTCGGAGACATAGCAATCCATAGGTTTTAAGATACTTACTAGTCAGGTACATTCTTAGGCGTTTAATATGGGGTGTTGAGCCCATTTCGTTGAGCAAGGAGTAGCTCTTGTCTATTACATATTTGGCTTAAGGAACTTTATCTGTGCTCATTTCAATCTCTGGTTTTATGCAGCACCCCATCTCACCTTTCCCGTTAAGCAAGCATAAGTTGGCTTTCTAAATTTGAGACCCTGTTCTGTTTTGTAATCCAGTTCCTGTGTAGCCAAGTTTTCATTCCGTGTATTAGTGATATCTTATGATGTTTCTTTTACTGTGTGACTTATTTCAGTTAGAATCATCATACCTGAATCCACTCATTATGCTGCTACGGGCCTGATGACATAGATTTCATTGCTGAGTGATATTGTATTGTACGTAAGTACCACAACTTCTTTATCCATTTTTCGCTTTCTGCGATATTGAACTTGTACCGTAAACGAGGTTCTTGTAAACAGAGCCGTCCCAAACTTTGGGGTGGCTGTGTCTTTTTGATTTTAATTTCCCTAAGCTATAGGACCATAAGTGGAAGTGCCCTAGGCTCTGTTGCTTTGTTTTTTAGAATTTCAGGAAACACCATACACTTCTCCCGAGTGGCTGTTGGCAATTTACATCCCGCCCATCAGCATAACAAGGCTCCCAGTTCTCCATGGCCTGTCCTGCCTTTCTGGATTTTACACATTTTCCAGATGGCCGTTTTGACCGCGGGGAAGTGAGGCTTCAGTGTAGTGCAGATTTCTTTGCAAGCTTGCTTGGTTGGCCAAAAAGGGCGTATGCGTTTTTTCCTGAATATATTCAGGAAAAAACGCATAGGCCCTTTTTGGCCAAGTGCATCATTGTGGACGTTCTGCCTCTTTTCCTATGCTTTAAATGCAATTCCAGTCTACCTCCTGAAATCGTTTTCCTGCAATTGTGCCCCGCTTTCAAGTCCTCTTGGCAGCCTTACTTCAGTATATTTTTGGACGATAGCTGTCATTTATAACTCTGCAGGTTTGTGAATTACAGTGCCCCTGAGCTCCATTCTTCAACTCGCTTTCTTGTGAGCTGGCCGCAACACCGCAGGATTGCTTCAGGCCCTAATCCGGTTCCGGCACGGCACGCTGAGCCTTTGGTTAATTCCTCTTCCTGGTGGCAAATGAGAGTTAAATTTGCCGGTCCAGACACCTCCAGCTAGTCTCTCATTGGTTCTCCCTATTCCTGTTCATCTTCCGCAGAAATTGCAAACTGGGCCAAACAGGAGGTTAAAGGCACTGACTCTCCAAGTCGGGAGAGTGTTAGTAAAGCGTCTGGAATGTTGCACCCGAGTACCAGGGGTCGAAAACTGAGACATATTTGAACACGTGTCCCGATCACACGGTTGATCATACTCTGGGTTCCACATGCATGTTTTAGCTGAAGGAAGTATCCCTTCAACCTGGAGAGTTGAGACCCGTGGAATGGGTACCATGCAATATGACTTCAAAGGGTCTTCATTTGCTCACCGAACCTCTCCAATCCTATCACTGCTGCGTTTATGCCCCTGTACACACGCTTGATTCTCTTTCGGAGACATAGCAATCCATAGGTTTTAAGATACGTACTAGTCAGGTACATTCTTAGGCGTTTAATATGGGGTGTTGAGCCCATTTCGTTGAGCAAGGAGTAGCTCTTGTCTATTACATATTTGGCTTAAGGAACTTTATCTGTGCTCATTTCAATCTCTGGTTTTATGCAGCACCCCAACTCACCTTTCCCCTTAAGCAAGCATAAGTTGGTTTTCTAAATTTGAGACCCTGTTCTCTTTTGTAATTCAGTTCCTGTGTAGCCAAGTTTACATTCCGTGTATTAGTGATATCTTATGATGTTTCTTTTTCTGTGTGACTTATTTCAGTTAGAATCATCATACCTGAATCCACTCATTATGCTGCTACGGGCCTGATGACATAGATTTCATTGCTGAGTGATATTGCATTGTACGTAAGTACCACAACTTCTTTATCCATTTTTCGCTTTCTGCGATATTGAACTTGTACCGTAAACGAGGTTCTTGTAAACAGAGCCGTCCCAAACTTTGGGGTGGCTGTGTCTTTTTGATTTTAATTTCCCTAAGCTATAGGACCATAAGTGGAAGTGCCCTAGGCTCTGTTGCTTTGTTTTTTAGATGTTTCAGGAAACACCATACACTTCTCCCGAGTGGCTGTTGGCAATTTACATCCCGCCCATCAGCATAACAAGGCTCCCAGTTCTCCATGTCCTGTCCTGCCTTTCTGGATTTTACACTTTTTTCAGATGGCCCTTTGGACCGGGGGGAAGTGAGACTTCATTGTAGTGCAGATTTCCTTTGCAAGCTTGCTTGGTTGCCCAAAAAGGGCGTATGCGTTTTTTCCTGAATATATTCAGGAAAAAACGCATACGCCCTTTTTGGCCAAGTGCATCATTGTGGACGTTCTGCCTCTTTTCCTATGCTTTAAATGCAATTCCAGTCTACTTCCTGAAATCGGTTTCCTGCAATTCTGTCCCGCTTTCAAGTCCTCTTGGCAGCCTTACTTCAGTATATTTTTGGACGATAGCTGTCATTCATAACTCTGCAGGTTTGTGAATTACAGTGCCCCTGAGCTCCTTTCTTCAACTCGCTTTCTTGTGAGCTGGCCGCAACACCGCTGGATTGCTTCAGGCCCTAATCCGGTTCCGTCATGGCACGCTGAGCCTTTGGTTAATTCCTCTTCCTGGTGGCAAATGAGAGTTAAATTTCCCGTCCAGACACCTCCAGCTAGTCTCTCATTGGTTCTCCTATTCCTGTTCATCTTCCGCAGAAATTGCAAACTGGGCCAAACAGGAGGTTAAAGGCACTGACTCTCCAAGTCGGGAGAGTGTTAGTAAAGCATCTGGAATGTTGCACCCGAGTACCAGGGGTCGAAAAGTGAGACATATTTGAACGCGTCTCCCGATCACACGGTTGATCATACTCTGGGTTCCACATGCATGTTTTAGCTGAAGGAAGAATCCCTTCAACCTGGAGAGTTGAGACCCGTGGAATGGGTACCATGCAATATGACTTCAAAGGGTCTGCATTTGCTCACCGAACCTCTCCAATCCTATCACTGCTGCATTTATGCCCCTGTACACACGCTTGATTCTCTTTCGGAGACATAGCAATCCATAGGTTTTAAGATACTTACTAGTCAGGTACATTCTTAGGCGTTTAATATGGGGTGTTGAGCCCATTTCGTTGAGCAAGGAGTAGCTCTTGTCTATTACATATTTGGCTTAAGGAACTTTATCTGTGCTCATTTCAATCTCTGGTTTTATGCAGCACCCCAACTCACCTTTCCCCTTAAGCAAGCATAAGTTGGTTTTCTAAATTTGAGACCCTGTTCTGTTTTGTAATTCAGTTCTGTGTAGCCATGTTTACATTCCGTGTATTAGTGATATCTTATGATGTTTCTTTTTCTGTGTGACTTATTTCAGTTAGAATCATCATACCTGAATCCACTCATTATGCTGCTACGGGCCTAATGACATAGATTTCATTGCTGAGTGATATTGTATTGTACATAATTACCACAACTTCTTTATCCATTTTTCGCTTTCTGTGATATTGAACTTGTACCGTAAACGAGGTTCTTGTAAACAGAGCCGTCCCAAACTTTGGGGTGGCTGTGTCTTTTTTATTTTAATTTCCCTAAACTATAGGACCATAAGTGGCAGTGCCCTAGGCTCTGTTGCTTTGTTTTTTAGATGTTTCAGGAAACACCATACACTTCTCCAGAGTGGCTGTTGGCAATTTACATCCCGCCCATCAGCATAACAAGGCTCCCAGTTCTCCATGGCCTGTCCTGCCTTTCTGCATTTTACACTTTTTTCAGATGGCCCTTTTGACCCTGGGGCAGTGAGACTTCATTGTAGTGCAGATTTCCTTTGCAAGGTTACTTGGTTGACCAAAAAGGGCGTATGCGTTTTTTCCTGAATATATTCAGGAAAAAACGCATAGGCCCTTTTTGGCCAAGTGCATCATTGTGGACGTTCTGCCTCTTTTCCTATGCTTTAAATGCAATTCCAGTCTACCTCCTGAAATCGGTTTCCTGCAATTGTGCCCCGCTTTCAAGTCCTCTTGGCAGCCTTACTTCAGTATATTTTTGGACGATAGCTGTCATTTATAACTCTGCAGGTTTGTGAATTACAGTGCCCCTGAGCTCCATTCTTCAACTCGCTTTCTTGTGAGCTGGCCGCAACACCGCAGGATTGCTTCAGGCCCTAATCCGGTTCCGGCACGGCACGCTGAGCCTTTGGTTAATTCCTCTTCCTGGTGGCAAATGAGAGTTAAATTTGCCCGTCCAGACACCTCCAGCTAGTCTCTCATTGGTTCTCCCTATTCCTGTTCATCTTCCGCAGAAATTGCAAACTGGGCCAAACAGGAGGTTAAAGGCACTGACTCTCCAAGTCGGGAGAGTGTTAGTAAAGCGTCTGGAATGTTGCACCCGAGTACCAGGGGTCGAAAACTGAGACATATTTGAACACGTGTCCCGATCACACGGTTGATCATACTCTGGGTTCCACATGCATGTTTTAGCTGAAGGAAGAATCCCTTCAACCTGGAGAGTTGAGACCCGTGGAATGGGTACCATGCAATATGACTTCAAAGGGTCTTCATTTGCTCACCGAACCTCTCCAATCCTATCACTGCTGCGTTTATGCCCCTGTACACACGCTTGATTCTCTTTCGGAGACATAGCAATCCATAGGTTTTAAGATACTTACTAGTCAGGTACATTCTTAGGCGTTTAATATGGGGTGTTGAGCCCATTTCGTTGAGCAAGGAGTAGCTCTTGTCTATTACATATTTGGCTTAAGGAACTTTATCTGTGCTCATTTCAATCTCTGGTTTTATGCAGCACCCCAACTCACCTTTCCCCTTAAGCAAGCATAAGTTGGTTTTCTAAATTTGAGACCCTGTTCTCTTTTGTAATTCAGTTCCTGTGTAGCCAAGTTTACATTCCGTGTATTAGTGATATCTTATGATGTTTCTTTTTCTGTGTGACTTATTTCAGTTAGAATCATCATACCTGAATCCACTCATTATGCTGCTACGGGCCTGATGACATAGATTTCATTGCTGAGTGATATTGCATTGTACGTAAGTACCACAACTTCTTTATCCATTTTTCGCTTTCTGCGATATTGAACTTGTACCGTAAACGAGGTTCTTGTAAACAGAGCCGTCCCAAACTTTGGGGTGGCTGTGTCTTTTTGATTTTAATTTCCCTAAGCTATAGGACCATAAGTGGAAGTGCCCTAGGCTCTGTTGCTTTGTTTTTTAGATGTTTCAGGAAACACCATACACTTCTCCCGAGTGGCTGTTAGCAATTTACATCCCGCCCATCAGCATAACAAGGCTCCCAGTTCTCCATGTCCTGTCCTGCCTTTCTGCATTTTACACTTTTTTCAGATGGCCCTTTGGACCGGGGGGAAGTGAGACTTCATTGTAGTGCAGATTTCCTTTGCAAGCTTGCTTGGTTGCCCAAAAAGGGCGTATGCGTTTTTTCCTGAATATATTCAGGAAAAAACGCATACGCCCTTTTTGGCCAAGTGCATCATTGTGGACGTTCTGCCTCTTTTCCTATGCTTTAAATGCAATTCCAGTCTACCTCCTGAAATCGGTTTCCTGCAATTCTGTCCCGCTTTCAAGTCCTCTTGGCAGCCTTACTTCAGTATATTTTTGGACGATAGCTGTCATTCATAACTCTGCAGGTTTGTGAATTACAGTGCCCCTGAGCTCCTTTCTTCAACTCGCTTTCTTGTGAGCTGGCCGCAACACCGCTGGATTGCTTCAGGCCCTAATCCGGTTCCGTCATGGCACGCTGAGCCTTTGGTTAATTCCTCTTCCTGGTGGCAAATGAGAGTTAAATTTCCCGTCCAGACACCTCCAGCTAGTCTCTCATTGGTTCTCCTATTCCTGTTCATCTTCCGCAGAAATTGCAAACTGGGCCAAACAGGAGGTTAAAGGCACTGACTCTCCAAGTCGGGAGAGTGTTAGTAAAGCATCTGGAATGTTGCACCCGAGTACCAGGGGTCGAAAAGTGAGACATATTTGAACGCGTCTCCCGATCACACGGTTGATCATACTCTGGGTTCCACATGCATGTTTTAGCTGAAGGAAGAATCCCTTCAACCTGGAGAGTTGAGACCCGTGGAATGGGTACCATGCAATATGACTTCAAAGGATCTGCATTTGCTCACCGAACCTCTCCAATCCTATCACTGCTGCATTTATGCCCCTGTACACACGCTTGATTCTCTTTCGGAGACATAGCAATCCATAGGTTTTAAGATACTTACTAGTCAGGTACATTCTTAGGCGTTTAATATGGGGTGTTGAGCCCATTTCGTTGAGCAAGGAGTAGCTCTTGTCTATTACATATTTGGCTTAAGGAACTTTATCTGTGCTCATTTCAATCTCTGGTTTTATGCAGCACCCCAACTCACCTTTCCCCTTAAGCAAGCATAAGTTGGTTTTCTAAATTTGAGACCCTGTTCTGTTTTGTAATTCAGTTCTGTGTAGCCATGTTTACATTCCGTGTATTAGTGATATCTTATGATGTTTCTTTTTCTGTGTGACTTATTTCAGTTAGAATCATCATACCTGAATCCACTCATTATGCTGCTATGGGCCTGATGACATAGATTTCATTGCTGAGTGATATTGTATTGTACGTAAGTACCACAACTTCTTTATCCATTTTTCGCTTTCTGTGATATTGAACTTGTACCGTAAACGAGGTTCTTGTAAACAGAGCTGTCCCAAACTTTGGGGTGGCTGTGTCTTTTTTATTTTAATTTCCCTAAACTATAGGACCATAAGTGGCAGTGCCCTAGGCTCTGTTGCTTTGTTTTTTAGATGTTTCAGGAAACACCATACACTTCTCCCGAGTGGCTGTTGGCAATTTACATCCCGCCCATCAGCATAACAAGGCTCCCAGTTCTCCATGGCCTGTCCTGCCTTTCTGCATTTTACACTTTTTTCAGATGGCCCTTTTGACCGGGGGGAAGTGAGACTTCATTGTAGTGCAGATTTCCTTTGCAAGCTTGCTTGGTTGGCCAAAAAGGGCCTATGCGTTTTTTCCTGAATATATTCAGGAAAAAACGCATAGGCCCTTTTTGGCCAAGTGCATCATTGTGGACGTTCTGCCTCTTTTCCTATGCTTTAAATGCAATTCCAGTCTACCTCCTGAAATCGGTTTCCTGCAATTGTGCCCCGCTTTCAAGTCCTCTTGGCAGCCTTACTTCAGTATATTTTTGGACGATAGCTGTCATTTATAACTCTGCAGGTTTGTGAATTACAGTGCCCCTGAACTCCATTCTTCAACTCGTTTTCTTGTGAGCTGGCCGCAACACCGCAGGATTGCTTCAGGCCCTAATCCGGTTCCGGCACGGCACGCTGAGCCTTTGGTTAATTCCTCTTCCTGGTGGCAAATGAGAGTTAAATTTGCCCGTCCAGACACCTCCAGCTAGTCTCTCATTGGTTCTCCCTATTCCTGTTCATCTTCCGCAGAAATTGCAAACTGGGCCAAACAGGAGGTTAAAGGCACTGACTCTCCAAGTCGGGAGAGTGTTAGTAAAGCGTCTGGAATGTTGCACCCGAGTACCAGGGGTCGAAAACTGAGACATATTTGAACACGTGTCCCGATCACACGGTTGATCATACTCTGGGTTCCACATGCATGTTTTAGCTGAAGGAAGAATCCCTTCAACCTGGAGAGTTGAGACCCGTGGAATGGGTACCATGCAATATGACTTCAAAGGGTCTTCATTTGCTCACCGAACCTCTCCAATCCTATCACTGCTGTGTTTATGCCCCTGTACACACGCTTGATTCTCTTTCGGAGACATAGCAATCCATAGGTTTTAAGATACTTACTAGTCAGGTACATTCTTAGGCGTTTAATATGGGGTGTTGAGCCCATTTCGTTGAGCAAGGAGTAGCTCTTGTCTATTACATATTTGGCTTAAGGAACTTTATCTGTGCTCATTTCAATCTCTGGTTTTATGCAGCACCCCAACTCACCTTTCCCCTTAAGCAAGCATAAGTTGGTTTTCTAAATTTGAGACCCTGTTCTGTTTTGTAATTCATTTCCTGTGTAGCCAAATTTACATTCCGTGTATTAGTGATATCTTATGATGTTTCTTTTTCTGTGTGACTTATTTCAGTTAGAATCATCATACCTGAATCCACTCATTATGCTGCTACGGGCCTGATGACATAGATTTCATTGCTGAGTGATATTGCATTGTACGTAAGTACCACAACTTCTTTATCCATTTTTCGCTTTCTTTGATATTGAACTTGTACCGTAAACGAGGTTCTTGTAAACAGAGCCGTCCCAAACTTTGGGGTGGCTGTGTCTTTTTGATTTTAATTTCCCTAAGCTATAGGACCATAAGTGGAAGTGCCCTAGGCTCTGTTGCTTTGTTTTTTAGATGTTTCAGGAAACACCATACACTTCTCCCGAGTGGCTGTTGGCAATTTACATCCCGCCCATCAGCATAACAAGGCTCCCAGTTCTCCATGTCCTGTCCTGCCTTTCTGCATTTTACACTTTTTTCAGATGGCCCTTTGGACCGGGGGGAAGTGAGACTTCATTGTAGTGCAGATTTCCTTTGCAAGCTTGCTTGGTTGGCCAAAAAGGGCGTATGCGTTTTTTCCTGAATATATTCAGGAAAAAACGCATACGCCCTTTTTGGCCAAGTGCATCATTGTGGACGTTCTGCCTCTTTTCCTATGCTTTAAATGCAATTCCAGTCTACCTCCTGAAATCGGTTTCCTGCAATTCTGTCCCGCTTTCAAGTCCTCTTGGCAGCCTTACTTCAGTATATTTTTGGACGATAGCTGTCATTCATAACTCTGCAGGTTTGTGAATTACAGTGCCCCTGAGCTCCTTTCTTCAACTCGCTTTCTTGTGAGCTGGCCGCAACACCGCTGGATTGCTTCAGGCCCTAATCCGGTTCCGTCATGGCACGCTGAGCCTTTGGTTAATTCCTCTTCCTGGTGGCAAATGAGAGTTAAATTTCCCGTCCAGACACCTCCAGCTAGTCTCTCATTGGTTCTCCTATTCCTGTTCATCTTCCGCAGAAATTGCAAACTGGGCCAAACAGGAGGTTAAAGGCACTGACTCTCCAAGTCGGGAGAGTGTTAGTAAAGCATCTGGAATGTTGCACCCGAGTACCAGGGGTCGAAAAGTGAGACATATTTGAACGCGTCTCCCGATCACACGGTTGATCATACTCTGGGTTCCACATGCATGTTTTAGCTGAAGGAAGAATCCCTTCAACCTGGAGAGTTGAGACCCGTGGAATGGGTACCATGCAATATGACTTCAAAGGATCTGCATTTGCTCACCGAACCTCTCCAATCCTATCACTGCTGCATTTATGCCCCTGTACACACGCTTGATTCTCTTTCGGAGACATAGCAATCCATAGGTTTTAAGATACTTACTAGTCAGGTACATTCTTAGGCGTTTAATATGGGGTGTTGAGCCCATTTCGTTGAGCAAGGAGTAGCTCTTGTCTATTACATATTTGGCTTAAGGAACTTTATCTGTGCTCATTTCAATCTCTGGTTTTATGCAGCACCCCAACTCACCTTTCCCCTTAAGCAAGCATAAGTTGGTTTTCTAAATTTGAGACCCTGTTCTGTTTTGTAATTCAGTTCTGTGTAGCCATGTTTACATTCCGTGTATTAGTGATATCTTATGATGTTTCTTTTTCTGTGTGACTTATTTCAGTTAGAATCATCATACCTGAATCCACTCATTATGCTGCTATGGGCCTGATGACATAGATTTCATTGCTGAGTGATATTGTATTGTACGTAAGTACCACAACTTCTTTATCCATTTTTCGCTTTCTGTGATATTGAACTTGTACCGTAAACGAGGTTCTTGTAAACAGAGCTGTCCCAAACTTTGGGGTGGCTGTGTCTTTTTTATTTTAATTTCCCTAAACTATAGGACTATAAGTGGCAGTGCCCTAGGCTCTGTTGCTTTGTTTTTTAGATGTTTCAGGAAACACCATACACTTCTCCCGAGTGGCTGTTGGCAATTTACATCCCGCCCATCAGCATAACAAGGCTCCCAGTTCTCCATGGCCTGTCCTGCCTTTCTGCATTTTACACTTTTTTCAGATGGCCCTTTTGACCGGGGGGAAGTGAGACTTCATTGTAGTGCAGATTTCCTTTGCAAGCTTGCTTGGTTGGCCAAAAAGGGCGTATGCGTTTTTTCCTGAATATATTCAGGAAAAAACGCATAGGCCCTTTTTGGCCAAGTGCATCATTGTGGACGTTCTGCCTCTTTTCCTATGCTTTAAATGCAATTCCAGTCTACCTCCTGAAATCGGTTTCCTGCAATTGTGCCCCGCTTTCAAGTCCTCTTGGCAGTCTTACTTCAGTATATTTTTGGACGATAGCTGTCATTTATAACTCTGCAGGTTTGTGAATTACAGTGCCCCTGAGCTCCATTCTTCAACTCGCTTTCTTGTGAGCTGGCCGCAACACCGCAGGATTGCTTCAGGCCCTAATCCGGTTCCGGCACGGCACGCTGAGCCTTTGGTTAATTCCTCTTCCTGGTGGCAAATGAGAGTTAAATTTGCCCGTCCAGACACCTCCAGCTAGTCTCTCATTGGTTCTCCCTATTCCTGTTCATCTTCCGCAGAAATTGCAAACTGGGCCAAACAGGAGGTTAAAGGCACTGACTCTCCAAGTCGGGAGAGTGTTAGTAAAGCGTCTGGAATGTTGCACCCGAGTACCAGGGGTCGAAAACTGAGACATATTTGAACACGTGTCCCGATCACACGGTTGATCATACTCTGGGTTCCACATGCATGTTTTAGCTGAAGGAAGAATCCCTTCAACCTGGAGAGTTGAGACCCGTGGAATGGGTACCATGCAATATGACTTCAAAGGGTCTTCATTTGCTCACCGAACCTCTCCAATCCTATCACTGCTGCGTTTATGCCCCTGTACACACGCTTGATTCTCTTTCGGAGACATAGCAATCCATAGGTTTTAAGATACTTACTAGTCAGGTACATTCTTAGGCGTTTAATATGGGGTGTTGAGCCCATTTCGTTGAGCAAGGAGTAGCTCTTGTCTATTACATATTTGGCTTAAGGAACTTTATCTGTGCTCATTTCAATCTCTGGTTTTATGCAGCACCCCAACTCACCTTTCCCCTTAAGCAAGCATAAGTTGGTTTTCTAAATTTGAGACCCTGTTCTGTTTTGTAATTCATTTCCTGTGTAGCCAAATTTACATTCCGTGTATTAGTGATATCTTATGATGTTTCTTTTTCTGTGTGACTTATTTCAGTTAGAATCATCATACCTGAATCCACTCATTATGCTGCTACGGGCCTGATGACATAGATTTCATTGCTGAGTGATATTGCATTGTACGTAAGTACCACAACTTCTTTATCCATTTTTCGCTTTCTGCGATATTGAACTTGTACCGTAAACGAGGTTCTTGTAAACAGAGCCGTCCCAAACTTTGGGGTGGCTGTGTCTTTTTGATTTTAATTTCCCTAAGCTATAGGACCATAAGTGGAAGTGCCCTAGGCTCTGTTGCTTTGTTTTTTAGATGTTTCAGGAAACACCATACACTTCTCCCGAGTGGCTGTTAGCAATTTACATCCCGCCCATCAGCATAACAAGGCTCCCAGTTCTCCATGTCCTGTCCTGCCTTTCTGCATTTTACACTTTTTTCAGATGGCCCTTTGGACCGGGGGGAAGTGAGACTTCATTGTAGTGCAGATTTCCTTTGCAAGCTTGCTTGGTTGCCCAAAAAGGGCGTATGCGTTTTTTCCTGAATATATTCAGGAAAAAACGCATACGCCCTTTTTGGCCAAGTGCATCATTGTGGACGTTCTGCCTCTTTTCCTATGCTTTAAATGCAATTCCAGTCTACCTCCTGAAATCGGTTTCCTGCAATTCTGTCCCGCTTTCAAGTCCTCTTGGCAGCCTTACTTCAGTATATTTTTGGACGATAGCTGTCATTCATAACTCTGCAGGTTTGTGAATTACAGTGCCCCTGAGCTCCTTTCTTCAACTCGCTTTCTTGTGAGCTGGCCGCAACACCGCTGGATTGCTTCAGGCCCTAATCCGGTTCCGTCATGGCACGCTGAGCCTTTGGTTAATTCCTCTTCCTGGTGGCAAATGAGAGTTAAATTTCCCGTCCAGACACCTCCAGCTAGTCTCTCATTGGTTCTCCTATTCCTGTTCATCTTCCGCAGAAATTGCAAACTGGGCCAAACAGGAGGTTAAAGGCACTGACTCTCCAAGTCGGGAGAGTGTTAGTAAAGCATCTGGAATGTTGCACCCGAGTACCAGGGGTCGAAAAGTGAGACATATTTGAACGCGTCTCCCGATCACACGGTTGATCATACTCTGGGTTCCACATGCATGTTTTAGCTGAAGGAAGAATCCCTTCAACCTGGAGAGTTGAGACCCGTGGAATGGGTACCATGCAATATGACTTCAAAGGATCTGCATTTGCTCACCGAACCTCTCCAATCCTATCACTGCTGCATTTATGCCCCTGTACACACGCTTGATTCTCTTTCGGAGACATAGCAATCCATAGGTTTTAAGATACTTACTAGTCAGGTACATTCTTAGGCGTTTAATATGGGGTGTTGAGCCCATTTCGTTGAGCAAGGAGTAGCTCTTGTCTATTACATATTTGGCTTAAGGAACTTTATCTGTGCTCATTTCAATCTCTGGTTTTATGCAGCACCCCAACTCACCTTTCCCCTTAAGCAAGCATAAGTTGGTTTTCTAAATTTGAGACCCTGTTCTCTTTTGTAATTCAGTTCCTGTGTAGCCAAGTTTACATTCCGTGTATTAGTGATATCTTATGATGTTTCTTTTTCTGTGTGACTTATTTCAGTTAGAATCATCATACCTGAATCCACTCATTATGCTGCTACGGGCCTGATGACATAGATTTCATTGCTGAGTGATATTGCATTGTACGTAAGTACCACAACTTCTTTATCCATTTTTCGCTTTCTGCGATATTGAACTTGTACCGTAAACGAGGTTCTTGTAAACAGAGCCGTCCCAAACTTTGGGGTGGCTGTGTCTTTTTGATTTTAATTTCCCTAAGCTATAGGACCATAAGTGGAAGTGCCCTAGGCTCTGTTGCTTTGTTTTTTAGATGTTTCAGGAAACACCATACACTTCTCCCGAGTGGCTGTTAGCAATTTACATCCCGCCCATCAGCATAACAAGGCTCCCAGTTCTCCATGTCCTGTCCTGCCTTTCTGCATTTTACACTTTTTTCAGATGGCCCTTTGGACCGGGGGGAAGTGAGACTTCATTGTAGTGCAGATTTCCTTTGCAAGCTTGCTTGGTTGCCCAAAAAGGGCGTATGCGTTTTTTCCTGAATATATTCAGGAAAAAACGCATACGCCCTTTTTGGCCAAGTGCATCATTGTGGACGTTCTGCCTCTTTTCCTATGCTTTAAATGCAATTCCAGTCTACCTCCTGAAATCGGTTTCCTGCAATTCTGTCCCGCTTTCAAGTCCTCTTGGCAGCCTTACTTCAGTATATTTTTGGACGATAGCTGTCATTCATAACTCTGCAGGTTTGTGAATTACAGTGCCCCTGAGCTCCTTTCTTCAACTCGCTTTCTTGTGAGCTGGCCGCAACACCGCTGGATTGCTTCAGGCCCTAATCCGGTTCCGTCATGGCACGCTGAGCCTTTGGTTAATTCCTCTTCCTGGTGGCAAATGAGAGTTAAATTTCCCGTCCAGACACCTCCAGCTAGTCTCTCATTGGTTCTCCTATTCCTGTTCATCTTCCGCAGAAATTGCAAACTGGGCCAAACAGGAGGTTAAAGGCACTGACTCTCCAAGTCGGGAGAGTGTTAGTAAAGCATCTGGAATGTTGCACCCGAGTACCAGGGGTCGAAAAGTGAGACATATTTGAACGCGTCTCCCGATCACACGGTTGATCATACTCTGGGTTCCACATGCATGTTTTAGCTGAAGGAAGAATCCCTTCAACCTGGAGAGTTGAGACCCGTGGAATGGGTACCATGCAATATGACTTCAAAGGATCTGCATTTGCTCACCGAACCTCTCCAATCCTATCACTGCTGCATTTATGCCCCTGTACACACGCTTGATTCTCTTTCGGAGACATAGCAATCCATAGGTTTTAAGATACTTACTAGTCAGGTACATTCTTAGGCGTTTAATATGGGGTGTTGAGCCCATTTCGTTGAGCAAGGAGTAGCTCTTGTCTATTACATATTTGGCTTAAGGAACTTTATCTGTGCTCATTTCAATCTCTGGTTTTATGCAGCACCCCAACTCACCTTTCCCCTTAAGCAAGCATAAGTTGGTTTTCTAAATTTGAGACCCTGTTCTGTTTTGTAATTCAGTTCTGTGTAGCCATGTTTACATTCCGTGTATTAGTGATATCTTATGATGTTTCTTTTTCTGTGTGACTTATTTCAGTTAGAATCATCATACCTGAATCCACTCATTATGCTGCTATGGGCCTGATGACATAGATTTCATTGCTGAGTGATATTGTATTGTACGTAAGTACCACAACTTCTTTATCCATTTTTCGCTTTCTGTGATATTGAACTTGTACCGTAAACGAGGTTCTTGTAAACAGAGCTGTCCCAAACTTTGGGGTGGCTGTGTCTTTTTTATTTTAATTTCCCTAAACTATAGGACTATAAGTGGCAGTGCCCTAGGCTCTGTTGCTTTGTTTTTTAGATGTTTCAGGAAACACCATACACTTCTCCCGAGTGGCTGTTGGCAATTTACATCCCGCCCATCAGCATAACAAGGCTCCCAGTTCTCCATGGCCTGTCCTGCCTTTCTGCATTTTACACTTTTTTCAGATGGCCCTTTTGACCGGGGGGAAGTGAGACTTCATTGTAGTGCAGATTTCCTTTGCAAGCTTGCTTGGTTGGCCAAAAAGGGCGTATGCGTTTTTTCCTGAATATATTCAGGAAAAAACGCATAGGCCCTTTTTGGCCAAGTGCATCATTGTGGACGTTCTGCCTCTTTTCCTATGCTTTAAATGCAATTCCAGTCTACCTCCTGAAATCGGTTTCCTGCAATTGTGCCCCGCTTTCAAGTCCTCTTGGCAGTCTTACTTCAGTATATTTTTGGACGATAGCTGTCATTTATAACTCTGCAGGTTTGTGAATTACAGTGCCCCTGAGCTCCATTCTTCAACTCGCTTTCTTGTGAGCTGGCCGCAACACCGCAGGATTGCTTCAGGCCCTAATCCGGTTCCGGCACGGCACGCTGAGCCTTTGGTTAATTCCTCTTCCTGGTGGCAAATGAGAGTTAAATTTGCCCGTCCAGACACCTCCAGCTAGTCTCTCATTGGTTCTCCCTATTCCTGTTCATCTTCCGCAGAAATTGCAAACTGGGCCAAACAGGAGGTTAAAGGCACTGACTCTCCAAGTCGGGAGAGTGTTAGTAAAGCGTCTGGAATGTTGCACCCGAGTACCAGGGGTCGAAAACTGAGACATATTTGAACACGTGTCCCGATCACACGGTTGATCATACTCTGGGTTCCACATGCATGTTTTAGCTGAAGGAAGAATCCCTTCAACCTGGAGAGTTGAGACCCGTGGAATGGGTACCATGCAATATGACTTCAAAGGGTCTTCATTTGCTCACCGAACCTCTCCAATCCTATCACTGCTGCGTTTATGCCCCTGTACACACGCTTGATTCTCTTTCGGAGACATAGCAATCCATAGGTTTTAAGATACTTACTAGTCAGGTACATTCTTAGGCGTTTAATATGGGGTGTTGAGCCCATTTCGTTGAGCAAGGAGTAGCTCTTGTCTATTACATATTTGGCTTAAGGAACTTTATCTGTGCTCATTTCAATCTCTGGTTTTATGCAGCACCCCAACTCACCTTTCCCCTTAAGCAAGCATAAGTTGGTTTTCTAAATTTGAGACCCTGTTCTGTTTTGTAATTCATTTCCTGTGTAGCCAAATTTACATTCCGTGTATTAGTGATATCTTATGATGTTTCTTTTTCTGTGTGACTTATTTCAGTTAGAATCATCATACCTGAATCCACTCATTATGCTGCTACGGGCCTGATGACATAGATTTCATTGCTGAGTGATATTGCATTGTACGTAAGTACCACAACTTCTTTATCCATTTTTCGCTTTCTTTGATATTGAACTTGTACCGTAAACGAGGTTCTTGTAAACAGAGCCGTCCCAAACTTTGGGGTGGCTGTGTCTTTTTGATTTTAATTTCCCTAAGCTATAGGACCATAAGTGGAAGTGCCCTAGGCTCTGTTGCTTTGTTTTTTAGATGTTTCAGGAAACACCATACACTTCTCCCGAGTGGCTGTTGGCAATTTACATCCCGCCCATCAGCATAACAAGGCTCCCAGTTCTCCATGTCCTGTCCTGCCTTTCTGGATTTTACACTTTTTTCAGATGGCCCTTTGGACCGGGGGGAAGTGAGACTTCATTGTAGTGCAGATTTCCTTTGCAAGCTTGCTTGGTTGGCCAAAAAGGGCGTATGCGTTTTTTCCTAAATATATTCAGGAAAAAACGCATACGCCCTTTTTGGCCAAGTGCATCATTGTGGACGTTCTGCCTCTTTTGCTATGCTTTAAATGCAATTCCAGTCTACCTCCTGAAATCGGTTTCCTGCAATTCTGCCCCGCTTTCAAGTCCTCTTGGCAGCCTTACTTCAGTATATTTTTGGACGATAGCTGTCATTTATAACTCTGCAGGTTTGTGAATTACAGTGCCCCTGAGCTCCTTTCTTCAACTCGCTTTCTTGTGAGCTGGCCGCAACACCGCAGGATTGCTTCAGGCCCTAATCCGGTTCCGGCACGGCACGCTGAGCCTTTGGTTAATTCCTCTTCCTGGTGGCAAATGAGAGTTAAATTTGCCCGTCCAGACACCTCCAGCTAGTCTCTCATTGGTTCTCCTATTCCTGTTCATCTTCCGCAGAAATTGCAAACTGGGCCAAACAGGAGGTTAAAGGCACTGACTCTCCAAGTCGGGAGAGTGTTAGTAAAGCGTCTGGAATGTTGCACCCGAGTACCAGGGGTCGAAAACTGAGACATATTTGAACACGTGTCCCGATCACACGGTTGATCATACTCTGGGTTCCACATGCATGTTTTAGCTGAAGGAAGAATCCCTTCAACCTGGAGAGTTGAGACCCGTGGAATGGGTACCATGCAATATGACTTCAAAGGGTCTTCATTTGCTCACCGAACCTCTCCAATCCTATCACTGCTGCGTTTATGCCCCTGTACACACGCTTGATTCTCTTTCGGAGACATAGCAATCCATAGGTTTTAAGATACTTACTAGTCAGGTACATTCTTAGGCGTTTAATATGGGGTGTTGAGCCCATTTCGTTGAGCAAGGAGTAGCTCTTGTCTATTACATATTTGGCTTAAGGAACTTTATCTGTGCTCATTTCAATCTCTGGTTTTATGCAGCACCCCAACTCACCTTTCCCCTTAAGCAAGCATAAGTTGCTTTTCTAAATTTGAGACCCTGTTCTGTTTTGTAATTCAGTTCCTGTGTAGCCAAGTTTACATTCCGTGTATTAGTGATATCTTATGATGTTTCTTTTTCTGTGTGACTTATTTCAGTTAGAATCATCATACCTGAATCCACTCATTATGCTGCTATGGGCCTGATGACATAGATTTCATTGCTGAGTGATATTGCATTGTACGTAAGTACCACAACTTCTTTATCCATTTTTCGCTTTCTGCGATATTGAACTTGTACCGTAAACGAGGTTCTTGTAAACAGAGCCGTCCCAAACTTTGGGGTGGCTGTGTCTTTTTGATTTTAATTTCCCTAAGCTATAGGACCATAAGTGGAAGTGCCCTAGGCTCTGTTGCTTTGTTTTTTAGATGTTTCAGGAAACACCATACACTTCTCCCGAGTTGCTGTTGGCAATTTAGATCCCGCCCATCAGCATAATAAGGCTCCCAGTTCTCCATGGCCTGTCCTGCCTTTCTGGATTTTACACTTTTTTCAGATGGCCCTTTTGACCGGGGGGAAGTGAGACTTCAGTGTAGTGCAGATTTCCTTTGCAAGCTTGCTTGGTTGGCCAAAAAGGGCGTATGCGTTTTTTCCTGAATATATTCAGGAAAAAACGCATACGCCCTTTTTGGCCAAGTGCATCATTGTCCACGTTCTGCCTCTTTTCCTATGCTTTAAATGCAATTCCAGTCTACCTCCTGAAATCGGTTTCCTGCAATTCTGCCCCGCTTTCAAGTCCTCTTGGCAGCCTTACTTCAGTATATTTTTGGACGATAGCTGTCATTTATAACTCTGCAGGTTTGTGAATTACAGTGCCCCTGAGCTCCTTTCTTCAACTCGCTTTCTTGTGAGCTGGCCGCAACACCGCAGGATTGCTTCAGGCCCTAATCCGGTTCCGGCACGGCACGCTGAGCCTTTGGTTAATTCCTCTTCCTGGTGGCAAATGAGAGTTAAATTTGCCCGTCCAGACACCTCCAGCTAGTCTCTCATTGGTTCTCCTATTCCTGTTCATCTTCCGCAGAAATTGCAAACTGGGCCAAACAGGAGGTTAAAGGCAGTGACTCTCCAAGTCAGGAGAGTGTTAGTAAAGCGTCTGGAATGTTGTACCCGAGTACCAGGGGTCGAAAACTGAGACATATTTGAACACGTGTCCCGATCACACGGTTGATCATACTCTGGGTTCCACATGCATGTTTTAGCTGAAGGAAGAATCCCTTCAACCTGGAGAGTTGAGACCCGTGGAATGGGTACCATGCAATATGACTTCAAAGGGTCTTCATTTGCTCACCGAACCTCTCCAATCCTATCACTGCTGCGTTTATGCCCCTGTACACACGCTTGATTCTCTTTCGGAGACATAGCAATCCATAGGTTTTAAGATACTTATTAGTCAGGTACATTCTTAGGCGTTTAATATGGGGTGTTGAGCCCATTTCGTTGAGCAAGGAGTAGCTCTTGTCTATTACATATTTGGCTTAAGGAACTTTATCTGTGCTCATTTCAATCTCTGGTTTTATGCAGCACCCCAACTCACCTTTCCCCTTAAGCAAGCATAAGTTGGTTTTCTAAATTTGAGACCCTGTTCTGTTTTGTAATCCAGTTCCTGTGTAGCCAAGTTTACATTCCGTGTATTAGTGATATCTTATGATGTTTCTTTTTCTGTGTGACTTATTTCAGTTAGAATCATCATACCTGAATCCACTCATTATGCTGCTACGCACCTGATGACATATATTTCATTGCTGAGTGATATTGCATTGTACGTAAGTACCACAACTTCTTTATCCATTTTTCGCTTTCTGCGATATTGAACTTGTACCGTAAACTTGGTTCTTCTAAACAGAGCCGTCCCAAACTTTGGGGTGGCTGTGTCTTTTTGATTTTAATTTCCCTAAGCTATAGGACCATAAGTGGAAGTGCCCTAGGCTCTGTTGCTTTGTTTTTTAGATGTTTCAGGAAACACCATACACTTCTCCCGAGTTGCTGTTGGCAATTTAGATCCCGCCCATCAGCATAATAAGGCTCCCAGTTCTCCATGGCCTGTCCTGCCTTTCTGGATTTTACACTTTTTTCAGATGGCCCTTTTGACCGGGGGGAAGTGAGGCTTCATTGTAGTGCAGATTTCTTTGCAAGCTTGCTTGGTTGGCCAAAAAGGGCGTATGCGTTTTTTCCTGAATATACTCAGGAAAAAACGCATACGCCCTTTTTGGCCAAGTGCATCATTGTGGATGTTCTGCCTCCTTTCCTATGCTTTAAATGCAATTCCAGTCTACCTCCTGAAATCGGTTTCCTGCAATTCTGCCCCGCTTTCAAGTCCTCTTGGCAGCCTTACTTCAGTATATTTTTGGACGATAGCTGTCATTTATAACTCTGCAGGTTTGTGAATTACAGTGCCCCTGAGCTCCTTTCTTCAACTCGCTTTCTTGTGAGCTGGCCGCAACACCGCAGGATTGCTTCAGGCCCTAATCCGGTTCCGGCACGGCACGCTGAGCCTTTGGTTAATTCCTCTTCCTGGTGGCAAATGAGAGTTAAATTTGCCCGTCCAGACACCTCCAGCTAGTCTCTCATTGGTTCTCCTATTCCTGTTCATCTTCCGCAGAAATTGCAAACTGGGCCAAACAGGAGGTTAAAGGCACTGACTCTCCAAGTCGGGAGAGTGTTAGTAAAGCGTCTGGAATGTTGCACCCGAGTACCAGGGGTCGAAAACTGAGACATATTTGAACACGTGTCCCGATCACACGGTTGATCATACTCTGGGTTCCACATGCATGTTTTAGCTGAAGGAAGAATCCCTTCAACCTGGAGAGTTGAGACCCGTGGAATGGGTACCATGCAATATGACTTCAAAGGGTCTTCATTTGCTCACCGAACCTCTCCAATCCTATCACTGCTGCGTTTATGCCCCTGTACACACGCTTGATTCTCTTTCGGAGACATAGCAATCCATAGGTTTTAAGATACTTACTAGTCAGGTACATTCTTAGGCGTTTAATATGGGGTGTTGAGCCCATTTCGTTGAGCAAGGAGTAGCTCTTGTCTATTACATATTTGGCTTAAGGAACTTTATCTGTGCTCATTTCAATCTCTGGTTTTATGCAGCACCCCATCTCACCTTTCCCGTTAAGCAAGCATAAGTTGGCTTTCTAAATTTGAGACCCTGTTCTGTTTTGTAATCCAGTTCCTGTGTAGCCAAGTTTTCTTTCCGTGTATTAGTGATATCTTATGATGTTTCTTTTACTGTGTGACTTATTTCAGTTAGAATCATCATACCTGAATCCACTCATTATGCTGCTACGGGCCTGATGACATAGATTTCATTGCTGAGTGATATTGTATTGTACGTAAGTACCACAACTTCGTTATCCATTTTTCGCTTTCTGCGATATTGAACTTGTACCGTAAACGAAGTTCTTGTAAACAAAGCCGTCCCAAACTTTGGGGTGGCTGTGTCTATTGATTTTAATTTCCCTAAGCTATAGGACCATAAGTGGAAGTGCCCTAGGCTCTGTTGCTTTGTTTTTTAGATGTTTCAGGAAACACCATACACTTCTCCCGAGTGGCTGTTGGCAATTTACATCCCGCCCATCAGCATAACAAGGCTCCCAGTTCTCCATGGCCTCTCCTGCCTTTCTGGATTTTACACTTTTTTCAGATGGCCCTTTTGACCGGGGGGAAGTGAGGCTTCAGTGTAGTGCAGATTTCTTTGCAAGCTTGCTTGGTTGGCCAAAAAGGGCGTATGCGTTTTTTCCTGAATATATTCAGGAAAAAACGCATACGCCCTTTTTGGCCAAGTGCATCATTGTCGACGTTCTGCCTCTTTTCCTATGCTTTAAATGCAATTCCAGTCTACCTTTGAAATCAGTTTCCTGCAATTCTGCCCTGCTTTCAAGTCCTCTTGGCAGCCCCACTTCAGTATATTTTAGGACGATAGCTGTCATTTATAACTCTGCAGGTTTGTGAATGACAGTGCCCCTGAGCTCCTTTCTTCAACTCGCTTTCTTGTGAGCTGGCCGCAACACCGCAGGATTGCTTCAGGCCCTAATCCGGTTCCGGCACGGCATGCTGATCCTTTGGTTAATTCCTCTTCCTGGTGGCAAATGAGAGTTAAATTTGCCCGTCCAGACACCTCCAGCTAGTCTCTCATTGGTTCTCCTATTCCTGTTCATCTTCCGCAGAAATTGCAAACTGGGCCAAACAGGAGGTTAAAGGCACTGACTCTCCAAGTCGGGAGAGTGTTAGTAAAGCGTCTGGAATGTTGCACCCGAGTACCAGGGGTCGAACACTGAGACATATTTGAATGCGTCTCCCGATCACACGGTTGATCATACTCTGGGTTCCACATGCATGTTTTAGCTGAAGGAAGAATCCCTTTAACCTGGAGAGTTGAGACCCTTGGAATGGGTACCATGCAATATGACTTCAAAGGGTCTTCATTTGCTCACCGAACCTCTCCAATCCTATCACTGCTGCGTTTATGCCCCTGTACACACGCTTGATTCTCTTTCGGAGACATAGCAATCCATAGGTTTTAAGATACTTACTAGTCAGGTACATTCTTAGGCGTTTAATATGGGGTGTTGAGCCCATTTCGTTGAGCAAGGAGTAGCTCTTGTCTATTACATATTTGGCTTAAGGAACTTTATCTGTGCTCATTTCAATCTCTGGTTTTATGCAGCACCCCAACTCACCTTTCCCCTTAAGCAAGCATAAGTTGGTTTTCTAAATTTGAGACCCTGTTCTGTTTTGTAATTCAGTTCCTGTGTAGCCAAGTTTACATTCCGTGTATTAGTGATATCTTATGATGTTTCTTTTTCTGTGTGACTTATTTCAGTTAGAATCATCATACCTGAATCCACTCATTATGCTGCTACGCACCTGATGACATATATTTCATTGCTGAGTGATATTGCATTGTACGTAAGTACCACAACTTCTTTATCCATTTTTCGCTTTCTGCGATATTGAACTTGTACCGTAAACTTGGTTCTTCTAAACAGAGCCGTCCCAAACTTTGGGGTGGCTGTGTCTTTTTGATTTTAATTTCCCTAAGCTATAGGACCATAAGTGGAAGTGCCCTAGGCTCTGTTGCTTTGTTTTTTAGATGTTTCAGGAAACACCATACACTTCTCCCGAGTTGCTGTTGGCAATTTAGATCCCGCCCATCAGCATAATAAGGCTCCCAGTTCTCCATGGCCTGTCCTGCCTTTCTGGATTTTACACTTTTTTCAGATGGCCCTTTTGACCGGGGGGAAGTGAGGCTTCATTGTAGTGCAGATTTCTTTGCAAGCTTGCTTGGTTGGCCAAAAAGGGCGTATGCGTTTTTTCCTGAATATATTCAGGAAAAAACGCATACGCCCTTTTTGGCCAAGTGCATCATTGTGGATGTTCTGCCTCCTTTCCTATGCTTTAAATGCAATTCCAGTCTACCTCCTGAAATCGGTTTCCTGCAATTCTGCCCCGCTTTCAAGTCCTCTTGGCAGCCTTACTTCAGTATATTTTTGGACGATAGCTGTCATTTATAACTCTGCAGGTTTGTGAATTACAGTGCCCCTGAGCTCCTTTCTTCAACTCGCTTTCTTGTGAGCTGGCCGCAACACCGCAGGATTGCTTCAGGCCCTAATCCGGTTCCGGCACGGCACGCTGAGACTTTGGTTAATTCCTCTTCCTGGTGGCAAATGAGAGTTAAATTTGCCCGTCCAGACACCTCCAGCTAGTCTCTCATTGGTTCTCCTATTCCTGTTCATCTTCCGCAGAAATTGCAAACTGGGCCAAACAGGAGGTTAAAGGCAATGACTCTCCAAGTCGGGAGAGTGTTAGTAAAGCGTCTGGAATGTTGCACCCGAGTACCAGGGGTCGAAAACTGAGACATATTTGAACACGTGTCCCGATCACACGGTTGATCATACTCTGGGTTCCACATGCATGTTTTAGCTGAAGGAAGAATCCCTTCAACCTGGAGAGTTGAGACCCGTGGAATGGGTACCATGCAATATGACTTCAAAGGGTCTTCATTTGCTCACCGAACCTCTCCAATCCTATCACTGCTGCGTTTATGCCCCTGTACACACGCTTGATTCTCTTTCGGAGACATAGCAATCCATAGGTTTTAAGATACTTACTAGTCAGGTACATTCTTAGGCGTTTAATATGGGGTGTTGAGCCCATTTCGTTGAGCAAGGAGTAGCTCTTGTCTATTACATATTTGGCTTAAGGAACTTTATCTGTGCTCATTTCAATCTCTGGTTTTATGCAGCACCCCATCTCACCTTTCCCGTTAAGCAAGCATAAGTTGGCTTTCTAAATTTGAGACCCTGTTCTGTTTTGTAATCCAGTTCCTGTGTAGCCAAGTTTTCATTCCGTGTATTAGTGATATCTTATGATGTTTCTTTTACTGTGTGACTTATTTCAGTTAGAATCATCATACCTGAATCCACTCATTATGCTGCTACGGGCCTGATGACATAGATTTCATTGCTGAGTGATATTGTATTGTACGTAAGTACCACAACTTCGTTATCCATTTTTCGCTTTCTGCGATATTGAACTTGTACCGTAAACGAAGTTCTTGTAAACAAAGCCGTCCCAAACTTTGGGGTGGCTGTGTCTATTGATTTTAATTTCCCTAAGCTATAGGACCATAAGTGGAAGTGCCCTAGGCTCTGTTGCTTTGTTTTTTAGATGTTTCAGGAAACACCATACACTTCTCCCGAGTGGCTGTTGGCAATTTACATCCCGCCCATCAGCATAACAAGGCTCCCAGTTCTCCATGGCCTCTCCTGCCTTTCTGGATTTTACACTTTTTTCAGATGGCCCTTTTGACCGGGGGGAAGTGAGGCTTCAGTGTAGTGCAGATTTCTTTGCAAGCTTGCTTGGTTGGCCAAAAAGGGCGTATGCGTTTTTTCCTGAATATATTCAGGAAAAAACGCATACGCCCTTTTTGGCCAAGTGCATCATTGTCGACGTTCTGCCTCTTTTCCTATGCTTTAAATGCAATTCCAGTCTACCTTTGAAATCGGTTTCCTGCAATTCTGCCCTGCTTTCAAGTCCTCTTGGCAGCCTTACTTCAGTATATTTTAGGACGATAGCTGTCATTTATAACTCTGCAGGTTTGTGAATGACAGTGCCCCTGAGCTCCTTTCTTCAACTCGCTTTCTTGTGAGCTGGCCGCAACACCGCAGGATTGCTTCAGGCCCTAATCCGGTTCCGGCACGGCATGCTGATCCTTTGGTTAATTCCTCTTCCTGGTGGCAAATGAGAGTTAAATTTGCCCGTCCAGACACCTCCAGCTAGTCTCTCATTGGTTCTCCTATTCCTGTTCATCTTCCGCAGAAATTGCAAACTGGGCCAAACAGGAGGTTAAAGGCACTGACTCTCCAAGTCGGGAGAGTGTTAGTAAAGCGTCTGGAATGTTGCACCCGAGTACCAGGGGTCGAACACTGAGACATATTTGAATGCGTCTCCCGATCACACGGTTGATCATACTCTGGGTTCCACATGCATGTTTTAGCTGAAGGAAGAATCCCTTCAACCTGGAGAGTTGAGACCCGTGGAATGGGTACCATGCAATATGACTTCAAAGGGTCTTCATTTGCTCACCGAACCTCTCCAATCCTATCACTGCTGCGTTTATGCCCCTGTACACACGCTTGATTCTCTTTCGGAGACATAGCAATCCATAGGTTTTAAGATACTTACTAGTCAGGTACATTCTTAGGCGTTTAATATGGGGTGTTGAGCCCATTTCGTTGAGCAAGGAGTAGCTCTTGTCTATTACATATTTGGCTTAAGGAACTTTATCTGTGCTCATTTCAATCTCTGGTTTTATGCAGCACCCCAACTCACCTTTCCCCTTAAGCAAGCATAAGTTGGTTTTCTAAATTTGAGACCCTGTTCTGTTTTGTAATTCAGTTCCTGTGTAGCCAAGTTTACATTCCGTGTATTAGTGATATCTTATGATGTTTCTTTTTCTGTGTGACTTATTTCAGTTAGAATCATCATACCTGAATCCACTCATTATGCTGCTACGGACCTGATGACATATATTTCATTGCTGAGTGATATTGCATTGTACGTAAGTACCACAACTTCTTTATCCATTTTTCGCTTTCTTTGATATTGAACTTGTACCGTAAACTTGGTTCTTCTAAACAGAGCCGTCCCAAACTTTGGGGTGGCTGTGTCTTTTTGATTTTAATTTCCCTAAGCTATAGGACCATAAGTGGAAGTGCCCTAGGCTCTGTTGCTTTGTTTTTTAGATGTTTCAGGAAACACCATACACTTCTCCCGAGTTGCTGTTGGCAATTTAGATCCCGCCCATCAGCATAATAAGGCTCCCAGTTCTCCATGGCCTGTCCTGCCTTTCTGGATTTTACACTTTTTTCAGATGGCCCTTTTGACCGGGGGGAAGTGAGGCTTCATTGTAGTGCAGATTTCTTTGCAAGCTTGCTTGGTTGGCCAAAAAGGGCGTATGCGTTTTTTCCTGAATATATTCAGGAAAAAACGCATACGCCCTTTTTGGCCAAGTGCATCATTGTGGATGTTCTGCCTCCTTTCCTATGCTTTAAATGCAATTCCAGTCTACCTCCTGAAATCGGTTTCCTGCAATTCTGCCCCGCTTTCAAGTCCTCTTGGCAGCCTTACTTCAGTATATTTTTGGACGATAGCTGTCATTTATAACTCTGCAGGTTTGTGAATTACAGTGCCCCTGAGCTCCTTTCTTCAACTCGCTTTCTTGTGAGCTGGCCGCAACACCGCAGGATTGCTTCAGGCCCTAATCCGGTTCCGGCACGGCACGCTGAGCCTTTGGTTAATTCCTCTTCCTGGTGGCAAATGAGAGTTAAATTTGCCCGTCCAGACACCTCCAGCTAGTCTCTCATTGGTTCTCCTATTCCTGTTCATCTTCCGCAGAAATTGCAAACTGGGCCAAACAGGAGGTTAAAGGCACTGACTCTCCAAGTCGGGAGAGTGTTAGTAAAGCGTCTGGAATGTTGCACCCGAGTACCAGGGGTCGAACACTGAGACATATTTGAATGCGTCTCCCGATCACATGGTTGATCATACTCTGGGTTCCACATGCATGTTTTAGCTGAAGGAAGAATCCCTTCAACCTGGAGAGTTGAGACCCGTGGAATGGGTACCATGCAATATGACTTCAAAGGGTCTTCATTTGCTCACCGAACCTCTCCAATCCTATCACTGCTGCGTTTATGCCCCTGTACACACGCTTGATTCTCTTTCGGAGACATAGCAATCCATAGGTTTTAAGATACTTACTAGTCAGGTACATTCTTAGGCGTTTAATATGGGGTGTTGAGCCCATTTCGTTGAGCAAGGAGTAGCTCTTGTCTATTACATATTTGGCTTAAGGAACTTTATCTGTGCTCATTTCAATCTCTGGTTTTATGCAGCACCCCAACTCACCTTTCCCCTTAAGCAAGCATAAGTTGGTTTTCTAAATTTGAGACCCTGTTCTGTTTTGTAATTCAGTTCCTGTGTAGCCAAGTTTACATTCCGTGTATTAGTGATATCTTATGATGTTTCTTTTTCTGTGTGACTTATTTCAGTTAGAATCATCATACCTGAATCCACTCATTATGCTGCTACGGACCTGATGACATATATTTCATTGCTGAGTGATATTGCATTGTACGTAAGTACCACAACTTCTTTATCCATTTTTCGCTTTCTGCGATATTGAACTTGTACCGTAAACTTGGTTCTTCTAAACAGAGCCGTCCCAAACTTTGGGGTGGCTGTGTCTTTTTGATTTTAATTTCCCTAAGCTATAGGACCATAAGTGGAAGTGCCCTAGGCTCTGTTGCTTTGTTTTTTAGATGTTTCAGGAAACACCATACACTTCTCCCGAGTTGCTGTTGGCAATTTAGATCCCGCCCATCAGCATAATAAGGCTCCCAGTTCTCCATGGCCTGTCCTGCCTTTCTGGATTTTACACTTTTTTCAGATGGCCCTTTTGACCGGGGGGAAGTGAGGCTTCATTGTAGTGCAGATTTCTTTGCAAGCTTGCTTGGTTGGCCAAAAAGGGCGTATGCGGTTTTTCCTGAATATATTCAGGAAAAAACGCATACGCCCTTTTTGGCCAAGTGCATCATTGTGGATGTTCTGCCTCCTTTCCTATGCTTTAAATGCAATTCCAGTCTACCTCCTGAAATCGGTTTCCTGCAATTCTGCCCCGCTTTCAAGTCCTCTTGGCAGCCTTACTTCAGTATATTTTTGGACGATAGCTGTCATTTATAACTCTGCAGGTTTGTGAATTACAGTGCCCCTGAGCTCCTTTCTTCAACTCGCTTTCTTGTGAGCTGGCCGCAACACCGCAGGATTGCTTCAGGCCCTAATCCGGTTCCGGCACGGCACGCTGAGCCTTTGGTTAATTCCTCTTCCTGGTGGCAAATGAGAGTTAAATTTGCCCGTCCAGACACCTCCAGCTAGTCTCTCATTGGTTCTCCTATTCCTGTTCATCTTCCGCAGAAATTGCAAACTGGGCCAAACAGGAGGTTAAAGGCACTGACTCTCCAAGTCGGGAGAGTGTTAGTAAAGCGTCTGGAATGTTGCACCCGAGTACCAGGGGTCGAAAACTGAGACATATTTGAACACGTGTCCCGATCACACGGTTGATCATACTCTGGGTTCCACATGCATGTTTTAGCTGAAGGAAGAATCCCTTCAACCTGGAGAGTTGAGACCCGTGGAATGGGTACCATGCAATATGACTTCAAAGGGTCTTCATTTGCTCACCGAACCTCTCCAATCCTATCACTGCTGCGTTTATGCCCCTGTACACACGCTTGATTCTCTTTCGGAGACATAGCAATCCATAGGTTTTAAGATACTTACTAGTCAGGTACATTCTTAGGCGTTTAATATGGGGTGTTGAGCCCATTTCGTTGAGCAAGGAGTAGCTCTTGTCTATTACATATTTGGCTTAAGGAACTTTATCTGTGCTCATTTCAATCTCTGGTTTTATGCAGCACCCCATCTCACCTTTCCCGTTAAGCAAGCATAAGTTGGCTTTCTAAATTTGAGACCCTGTTCTGTTTTGTAATCCAGTTCCTGTGTAGCCAAGTTTTCATTCCGTGTATTAGTGATATCTTATGATGTTTCTTTTACTGTGTGACTTATTTCAGTTAGAATCATCATACCTGAATCCACTCATTATGCTGCTACGGGCCTGATGACATAGATTTCATTGCTGAGTGATATTGTATTGTACGTAAGTACCACAACTTCGTTATCCATTTTTCGCTTTCTGCGATATTGAACTTGTACCGTAAACGAAGTTCTTGTAAACAAAGCCGTCCCAAACTTTGGGGTGGCTGTGTCTATTGATTTTAATTTCCCTAAGCTATAGGACCATAAGTGGAAGTGCCCTAGGCTCTGTTGCTTTGTTTTTTAGATGTTTCAGGAAACACCATACACTTCTCCCGAGTGGCTGTTGGCAATTTACATCCCGCCCATCAGCATAACAAGGCTCCCAGTTCTCCATGGCCTCTCCTGCCTTTCTGGATTTTACACTTTTTTCAGATGGCCCTTTTGACCGGGGGGAAGTGAGGCTTCAGTGTAGTGCAGATTTCTTTGCAAGCTTGCTTGGTTGGCCAAAAAGGGCGTATGCGTTTTTTCCTGAATATATTCAGGAAAAAACGCATACGCCCTTTTTGGCCAAGTGCATCATTGTCGACGTTCTGCCTCTTTTCCTATGCTTTAAATGCAATTCCAGTCTACCTTTGAAATCAGTTTCCTGCAATTCTGCCCTGCTTTCAAGTCCTCTTGGCAGCCTTACTTCAGTATATTTTAGGACGATAGCTGTCATTTATAACTCTGCAGGTTTGTGAATGACAGTGCCCCTGAGCTCCTTTCTTCAACTCGCTTTCTTGTGAGCTGGCCGCAACACCGCAGGATTGCTTCAGGCCCTAATCCGGTTCCGGCACGGCATGCTGATCCTTTGGTTAATTCCTCTTCCTGGTGGCAAATGAGAGTTAAATTTGCCCGTCCAGACACCTCCAGCTAGTCTCTCATTGGTTCTCCTATTCCTGTTCATCTTCCGCAGAAATTGCAAACTGGGCCAAACAGGAGGTTAAAGGCACTGACTCTCCAAGTCGGGAGAGTGTTAGTAAAGCGTCTGGAATGTTGCACCCGAGTACCAGGGGTCGAACACTGAGACATATTTGAATGCGTCTCCCGATCACACGGTTGATCATACTCTGGGTTCCACATGCATGTTTTAGCTGAAGGAAGAATCCCTTCAACCTGGAGAGTTGAGACCCGTGGAATGGGTACCATGCAATATGACTTCAAAGGGTCTTCATTTGCTCACCGAACCTCTCCAATCCTATCACTGCTGCGTTTATGCCCCTGTACACACGCTTGATTCTCTTTTGGAGACATAGCAATCCATAGGTTTTAAGATACTTACTAGTCAGGTACATTCTTAGGCGTTTAATATGGGGTGTTGAGCCCATTTCGTTGAGCAAGGAGTAGCTCTTGTCTATTACATATTTGGCTTAAGGAACTTTATCTGTGCTCATTTCAATCTCTGGTTTTATGCAGCACCCCAACTCACCTTTCCCCTTAAGCAAGCATAAGTTGGTTTTCTAAATTTGAGACCCTGTTCTGTTTTGTAATTCAGTTCCTGTGTAGCCAAGTTTACATTCCGTGTATTAGTGATATCTTATGATGTTTCTTTTTCTGTGTGACTTATTTCAGTTAGAATCATCATACCTGAATCCACTCATTATGCTGCTACGGACCTGATGACATATATTTCATTGCTGAGTGATATTGCATTGTACGTAAGTACCACAACTTCTTTATCCATTTTTCGCTTTCTGCGATATTGAACTTGTACCGTAAACTTGGTTCTTCTAAACAGAGCCGTCCCAAACTTTGGGGTGGCTGTGTCTTTTTGATTTTAATTTCCCTAAGCTATAGGACCATAAGTGGAAGTGCCCTAGGCTCTGTTGCTTTGTTTTTTAGATGTTTCAGGAAACACCATACACTTCTCCCGAGTTGCTGTTGGCAATTTAGATCCCGCCCATCAGCATAATAAGGCTCCCAGTTCTCCATGGCCTGTCCTGCCTTTCTGGATTTTACACTTTTTTCAGATGGCCCTTTTGACCGGGGGGAAGTGAGGCTTCATTGTAGTGCAGATTTCTTTGCAAGCTTGCTTGGTTGGCCAAAAAGGGCGTATGCGTTTTTTCCTGAATATATTCAGGAAAAAACGCATACGCCCTTTTTGGCCAAGTGCATCATTGTGGATGTTCTGCCTCCTTTCCTATGCTTTAAATGCAATTCCAGTCTACCTCCTGAAATCGGTTTCCTGCAATTCTGCCCCACTTTCAAGTCCTCTTGGCAGCCTTACTTCAGTATATTTTTGGACGATAGCTGTCATTTATAACTCTGCAGGTTTGTGAATTACAGTGCCCCTGAGCTCCTTTCTTCAACTCGCTTTCTTGTGAGCTGGCCGCAACACCGCAGGATTGCTTCAGGCCCTAATCCGGTTCCGGCACGGCACGCTGAGCCTTTGTTTAATTCCTGTTCCTGGTGGCAAATGAGAGTTAAATTTGCCCGTCCAGACACCTCCAGCTAGTCTCTCATTGGTTCTCCTATTCCTGTTCATCTTCCGCAGAAATTGCAAACTGGGCCAAACAGGAGGTTAAAGGCACTGACTCTCCAAGTCGGGAGAGTGTTAGTAAAGCGTCTGGAATGTTGCACCCGAGTACCAGGGGTCGAAAACTGAGACATATTTGAACACGTGTCCCGATCACACGGTTGATCATACTCTGGGTTCCACATGCATGTTTTAGCTGAAGGAAGAATCCCTTCAACCTGGAGAGTTGAGACCCGTGGAATGGGTACCATGCAATATGACTTCAAAGGGTCTTCATTTGCTCACCGAACCTCTCCAATCCTATCACTGCTGCGTTTATGCCCCTGTACACACGCTTGATTCTCTTTCGGAGACATAGCAATCCATAGGTTTTAAGATACTTACTAGTCAGGTACATTCTTAGGCGTTTAATATGGGGTGTTGAGCCCATTTCGTTGAGCAAGGAGTAGCTCTTGTCTATTACATATTTGGCTTAAGGAACTTTATCTGTGCTCATTTCAATCTCTGGTTTTATGCAGCACCCCATCTCACCTTTCCCGTTAAGCAAGCATAAGTTGGCTTTCTAAATTTGAGACCCTGTTCTGTTTTGTAATCCAGTTCCTGTGTAGCCAAGTTTTCATTCCGTGTATTAGTGATATCTTATGATGTTTCTTTTACTGTGTGACTTATTTCAGTTAGAATCATCATACCTGAATCCACTCATTATGCTGCTACGGGCCTGATGACATAGATTTCATTGCTGAGTGATATTGTATTGTACGTAAGTACCACAACTTCGTTATCCATTTTTCGCTTTCTGCGATATTGAACTTGTACCGTAAACGAAGTTCTTGTAAACAAAGCCGTCCCAAACTTTGGGGTGGCTGTGTCTATTGATTTTAATTTCCCTAAGCTATAGGACCATAAGTGGAAGTGCCCTAGGCTCTGTTGCTTTGTTTTTTAGATGTTTCAGGAAACACCATACACTTCTCCCGAGTGGCTGTTGGCAATTTACATCCCGCCCATCAGCATAACAAGGCTCCCAGTTCTCCATGGCCTCTCCTGCCTTTCTGGATTTTACACTTTTTTCAGATGGCCCTTTTGACCGGGGGGAAGTGAGGCTTCAGTGTAGTGCAGATTTCTTTGCAAGCTTGCTTGGTTGGCCAAAAAGGGCGTATGCGTTTTTTCCTGAATATATTCAGGAAAAAACGCATACGCCCTTTTTGGCCAAGTGCATCATTGTGGACGTTCTGCCTCTTTTCCTATGCTTTAAATGCAATTCCAGTCTGCCTCCTGAAATCGGTTTCCTGCAATTCTGCCCCGCTTTCAAGTCCTCTTGGCAGCCTTACTTCAGTATATTTTTGGACGATAGCTGTCATTTATAACTCTGCAGGTTTGTGAATTACAGTGCCCCTGAGCTCCTTTCTTCAACTCGCTTTCTTGTGAGCTGGCCGCAACACCGCAGGATTGCTTCAGGCCCTAATCCGGTTCCGGCACGGCACGCTGAGCCTTTGGTTAATTCCTCTTCCTGGTGGCAAATGAGAGTTAAATTTGCCCGTCCAGACACCTCCAGCTAGTCTCTCATTGGTTCTCCTATTCCTGTTCATCTTCCGCAGAAATTGCAAACTGGGCCAAACAGGAGGTTAAAGGCACTGACTCTCCAAGTCGGGAGAGTGTTAGTAAAGCGTCTGGAATGTTGCACCCGAGTACCAGGGGTCGAAAACTGAGACATATTTGAACGCGTCTCCCGATCACACGGTTGATCATACTCTGGGTTCCACATGCATGTTTTAGCTGAAGGAAGAATCCCTTCAACCTGGAGAGTTGAGACCCGTGGAATGGGTACCATGCAATATGACTTCAAAGGGTCTTCATTTGCTCACCGAACCTCTCCAATCCTATCATTGCTGCGTTTATGCCCCTGTACACACGCTTGATTCTCTTTCGGAGACATAGCAATCCATAGGTTTTAAGATACTTACTAGTCAGGTACATTCTTAGGCGTTTAATATGGGGTGTTGAGCCCATTTCGTTGAGCAAGGAGTAGCTCTTGTCTATTACATATTTGGCTTAAGGAACTTTATCTGTGCTCATTTCAATCTCTGGTTTTATGCAGCACCCCATCTCACCTTTCCCGTTAAGCAAGCATAAGTTGGCTTTCTAAATTTGAGAACCTGTTCTGTTTTGTAATCCAGTTCCTGTGTAGCCAAGTTTTCATTCCGTGTATTAGTGATATCTTATGATGTTTCTTTTACTGTGTGACTTATTTCAGTTAGAATCATCATACCTGAATCCACTCATTATGCTGCTACGGGCCTGATGACATAGATGTCATTGCCGAGTGATATTGCATTGTACGTAAGTACCACAAATTCTTTATCCATTTTCCGCTTTCTGCGATATTGAACTTGTACCGTAAACGAGGTTCTTGTAAACAGAGCCGTCCCAAACTTTGGGGTGGCTGTGTCTTTTTGATTTTAATTTCCCTAAGCTATAGGACCATAAGTGGAAGTGCCCTAGGCTCTGTTGCTTTGTTTTTTAGAATTTCAGGAAACACCATACACTTCTCCCGAGTGGCTGTTGGCAATTTACATCCCGCCCATCAGCATAACAAGGCTCCCAGTTCTCCATGGCCTGTCCTGCCTTTCTGGATTTTACACATTTTCCAGATGGCCGTTTTGACCGCGGGGAAGTGAGGCTTCAGTGTAGTGCAGATTTCTTTGCAAGCTTGCTTGGTTGGCCAAAAAGGGCGTATGCGTTTTTTCCTGAATATATTCAGGAAAAAACGCATAGGCCCTTTTTGGCCAAGTGCATCATTGTGGACGTTCTGCCTCTTTTCCTATGCTTTAAATGCAATTCCAGTCTACCTCCTGAAATCGTTTTCCTGCAATTCTGCCCCGCTTTCAAGTCCTCTTGGCAGCCTTACTTCAGTATATTTTTGGACGATAGCTGTCATTTATAACTCTGCAGGTTTGTGAATTACAGTGCCCCTGAGCTCCATTCTTCAACTCGCTTTCTTGTGAGCTGGCCGCAACACCGCAGGATTGCTTCAGGCCCTAATCCGGTTCCGGCACGGCACGCTGAGCCTTTGGTTAATTCCTCTTCCTGGTGGCAAATAGAGTTAAATTTGCCCGTCCAGACACCTCCAGCTAGTCTCTCATTGGTTCTCCCTATTCCTGTTCATATTCCGCAGAAATTGCAAACTGGGCCAAATAGGAGGTTAAAGGCACTGACTCTCCAAGTCGGGAGAGTGTTAGTAAAGCGTCTGGAATGTTGCACCCGAGTACCAGGGGTCGAAAACTGAGACATATTTGAACACATGTCCCGATCACACGGTTGATCATACTCTGGGTTCCACATGCATGTTTTAGCTGAAGGAAGAATCCCTTCAACCTGGAGAGTTGAGACCCGTGGAATGGGTACCATGCAATATGACTTCAAAGGGTCTTCATTTGCTCACCGAACCTCTCCAATCCTATCACTGCTGCGTTTATGCCCCTGTACACACGCTTGATTCTCTTTCGGAGACATAGCAATCCATAGGTTTTAAGATACTTACTAGTCAGGTACATTCTTAGGCGTTTAATATGGGGTGTTGAGCCCATTTCGTTGAGCAAGGAGTAGCTCTTGTCTATTACATATTTGGCTTAAGGAACTTTATCTGTGCTCATTTCAATGTCTGGTTTTATGCAGCACCCCATCTCACCTTTCCCGTTAAGCAAGCATAAGTTGGTTTTCTAAATTTGAGACCCTGTTCTGTTTTGTAATCCAGTTCCTGTGTAGCCAAGTTTACATTCCGTGTATTAGTGATATCTTATGATGTTTCTTTTTCTGTGTGACTTATTTCAGTTAGAATCATCATACCTGAATCCACTCATTATGCTGCTATGGGCCTGATGACATAGATTTCATTGCTGAGTGATATTGCATTGTACGTAAGTACCACAACTTCTTTATCCATTTTTCGCTTTCTGCGATATTGAACTTGTACCGTAAATGAGGTTCTTGTAAACAGAGCCGTCCCAAACTTTGGGGTGGCTGTGTCTTTTTGATTTTAATTTCCCTAAGCTATAGGACCATAAGTGGAAGTGCCCTAGGCTCTGTTGCTTTGTTTTTTAGATGTTTCAGGAAACACCATACACTTCTCCCGAGTGGCTGTTGGCAATTTACATCCCGCCCATCAGCATAACAAGGCTCCCAGTTCTCCATGGCCTGTCCTGCCTTTCTGGATTTTACACTTTTTTCAGATGGCCCTTTTGACCGGGGGGAAGTGAGACTTCATTGTAGTGCAGATTTCCTTTGCAAGCTTGCTTGGTTGGCCAAAAAGGGCGTATGCGTTTTTTCCTGAATATATTCAGGAAAAAACGCATACGCCCTTTTTGGCCAAGTGCATCATTGTGGACGTTCTGCCTCTTTTCCTATGCTTTAAATGCAATTCCAGTCTACCTCCTGAAATCGGTTTCCTGCAATTCTGCCCCGCTTTCAAGTCCTCTTGGCAGCCTTACTTCAGTATATTTTTGGACGATAGCTGTCATTTATAACTCTGCAGGTTTGTGAATTACAGTGCCCCTGAGCTCCTTTCTTCAACTCGCTTTCTTGTGAGCTGGCCGCAACACCGCAGGATTGCTTCAGGCCCTAATCCGGTTCCGGCACGGCACGCTGAGCCTTTGGTTAATTCCTCTTCCTGGTGGCAAATGAGAGTTAAATTTGCCCGTCCAGACACCTCCAGCTAGTCTCTCATTGGTTCTCCTATTCCTGTTCATCTTCCGCAGAAATTGCAAACTGGGCCAAACAGGAGGTTAAAGGCACTGACTCTCCAAGTCGGGAGAGTGTTAGTAAAGCGTCTGGAATGTTGCACCCGAGTACCAGGGGTCGAAAACTGAGACATATTTGAACACGTGTCCCGATCACACGGTTGATCATACTCTGGGTTCCACATGCATGTTTTAGCTGAAGGAAGAATCCCTTCAACCTGGAGAGTTGAGACCCGTGGAATGGGTACCATGCAATATGACTTCAAAGGGTCTTCATTTGCTCACCGAACCTCTCCAATCCTATCACTGCTGCGTTTATGCCCCTGTACACACGCTTGATTCTCTTTCGGAGACATAGCAATCCATAGGTTTTAAGATACTTACTAGTCAGGTACATTCTTAGGCGTTTAATGTGGGGTGTTGAGCCCATTTCGTTGAGCAAGGAGTAGCTCTTGTCTATTACATATTTGGCTTAAGGAACTTTATCTGTGCTCATTTCAATCTCTGGTTTTATGCAGCACCCCAACTCACCTTTCCCCTTAAGCAAGCATAAGTTGGTTTTCTAAATTTGAGACCCTGTTCTGTTTTGTAATTCAGTTCCTGTGTAGCCAAGTTTACATTCCGTGTATTAGTGATATCTTATGATGTTTCTTTTTCTGTGTGACTTATTTCAGTTAGAATCATCATACCTGAATCCACTCATTATGCTGCTACGGGCCTGATGACATAGATTTCATTGCTGAGTGATATTGCATTGTACGTAAGTACCACAACTTCTTTATCCATTTTTCGCTTTCTGCGATATTGAACTTGTACCGTAAACGAGGTTCTTCTAAACAGAGCCGTCCCAAACTTTGGGGTGGCTGTGTCTTTTTGATTTTAATTTCCCTAAGCTATAGGACCATAAGTGGAAGTGCCCTAGGCTCTGTTGCTTTGTTTTTTAGATGTTTCAGGAAACACCATACACTTCTCCCGAGTGGCTGTTGGCAATTTACATCCCGCCCATCAGCATAACAAGGCTCCCAGTTCTCCATGGCCTGTCCTGCCTTTCTGGATTTTACACTTTTTTCAGATGGCCCTTTTGACCGGGGGGAAGTGAGGCTTCATTGTAGTGCAGATTTCTTTGCAAGCTTGCTTGGTTGGCCAAAAAGGGCGTATGCGTTTTTTCCTGAATATATTCAGGAAAAAACGCATACGCCCTTTTTGGCCAAGTGCATCATTGTGGACGTTCTGCCTCTTTTCCTATGCTTTCAATGCAATTCCAGTCTACCTCCTGAAATCGGTTTCCTGCAATTCTGCCCCGCTTTCAAGTCCTCTTGGCAGCCTTACTTCAGTATATTTTTGGACGATAGCTGTCATTTATAACTCTGCAGGTTTGTGAATTACAGTGCCCCTGAGCTCCTTTCTTCAACTCGCTTTCTTGTGAGCTGGCCGCAACACCGCAGGACTGCTTCAGGCCCTAATCCGGTTCCGGCCCGGCACGCTGAGCCTTTGGTTAATTCCTCTTCCTGGTGGCAAATGAGAGTTAAATTTGCCCGTCCAGACACCTCCAGCTAGTCTCTCATTGGTTCTCCTATTCCTGTTCATCTTCCGCAGAAATTGCAAACTGGGCCAAACAGGAGGTTAAAGGCACTGACTCTCCAAGTCGGGAGAGTGTTAGTAAAGCGTCTGGAATGTTGCACCCGAGTACCAGGGGTCGAAAACTGAGACATATTTGAACACGTCTCCCGATCACATGGTTGATCATTCTCTGTGTTCCACATGCATGTTTTAGCTGAAGGAAGAATCCCTTCAACCTGGAGAGTTGAGACCCGTGGAATGGGTACCATGCAATATGACTTCAAAGGGTCTTCATTTGCTCACCGAACCTCTCCAATCCTATCACTGCTGCGTTTATGCCCCTGTACACACGCTTGATTCTCTTTCGGAGACATAGCAATCCATAGGTTTTAAGATACTTACTAGTCAGGTACATTCTTAGGCGTTTAATATGGGGTGTTGAGCCCATTTCGTTGAGCAAGGAGTAGCTCTTGTCTATTACATATTTGGCTTAAGGAACTTTATCTGTGCTCATTTCAATCTCTGGTTTTATGCAGCACCCCAACTCACCTTTCCCCTTAAGCAAGCATAAGTTGGTTTTCTAAATTTGAGACCCTGTTCTCTTTTGTAATTCAGTTCCTGTGTAGCCAAGTTTACATTCCGTGTATTAGTGATATCTTATGATGTTTCTTTTTCTGTGTGACTTATTTCAGTTAGAATCATCATACCTGAATCCACTCATTATGCTGCTACGGACCTGATGACATAGATTTCATTGCTGAGTGATATTGCATTGTACGTAAGTACCACAACTTCTTTATCCATTTTTCGCTTTCTGCGATATTGAACTTGTACCGTAAACGAGGTTCTTGTAAACAGAGCCGTCCCAAACTTTGGGGTGGCTGTGTCTTTTTGATTTTAATTTCCCTAAGCTATAGGACCATAAGTGGAAGTGCCCTAGGCTCTGTTGCTTTGTTTTTTAGATGTTTCAGGAAACACCATACACTTCTCCCGAGTGGCTGTTGGCAATTTACATCCCGCCCATCAGCATAACAAGGCTCCCAGTTCTCCATGGCCTGTCCTGCCTTTCTGGATTTTACACTTTTTTCAGATGGCCCTTTTGACCGGGGGGAAGTGAGACTTCATTGTAGTGCAGATTTCCTTTGCAAGCTTGCTTGGTTGGCCAAAAAGGGCGTATGCGTTTTTTCCTGAATATATTCAGGAAAAAACGCATACGCCCTTTTTGGCCAAGTGCATCATTGTCCACGTTCTGCCTCTTTTCCTATGCTTTAAATGCAATTCCAGTCTACCTCCTGAAATCGGTTTCCTGCAATTCTGCCCTGTTTTCAAGTCCTCTTGGCAGCCTTACTTCAGTATATTTTTGGATGATAGCTGTCATTTATAACTCTGCAGGTTTGTGAATTACAGTGCCCCTGATCTCCTTTTTTAACTCGCTTTCTTGTGAGCTGGCCGCAACACCGCAGGATTGCTTCAGGCCCTAATCTGGTTCCGCCACGGCACGCTGAGCCTTTGGTTAATTCCTCTTCCTGGTGGGAAATGAGAGTAAAATTTGCCCGTCCAGACACCTCCAGCTAGTCTCTCATTGGTTCTCCTATTCCTGTTCATCTTCCGCAGAAATTGCAAACTGGGCCAAACAGGAGGTTAAAGGCACTGACTCTCCAAGTCGGGAGAGTGTTAGTAAATCGTCTGGAATGTTGCACCCGAGCACCAGGGGTCGAAAACTGAGACATATTTGAACACGTGTCCCGATCACACGGTTGATCATACTCTGGGTTCCACATGCATGTTTTAGCTGAAGGAAGAATCCCTTCAACCTGGAGAGTTGAGACCCGTGGAATGGGTACCATGCAATATGACTTCAAAGGGTCTTCATTTGCTCACCGAACCTCTCCAATCCTATCATTGCTGCGTTTATGCCCCTGTACACACGCTTGATTCTCTTTCAGAGACATAGCAATCCATAGGTTTTAAGATACTTACTAGTCAGGTACATTCTTAGGCGTTTAATATGGGGTGTTGAGCCCATTTCGTTGAGCAAGGAGTAGCTCTTGTCTATTACATATTTGGCTTAAGGAACTTTATCTGTGCTCATTTCAATCTCTGGTTTTATGCAGCACCCCATCTCACCTTTCCCGTTAAGCAAGCATAAGTTGGCTTTCTAAATTTGAGACCCTGTTCTGTTTTGTAATCCAGTTCCTGTGTAGCCAAGTTTTCATTCCGTGTATTAGTGATATCTTATGATGTTTCTTTTACTGTGTGACTTATTTCAGTTAGAATCATCATACCTGAATCCACTCATTATGCTGCTACGGGCCTGATGACATAGATTTCATTGCTGAGTGATATTGCATTGTACGTAAGTACCACAACTTCTTTATCCATTTTTCGCTTTCTGCGATATTGAACTTGTACCGTAAACGAGGTTCTTGTAAACAGAGCCGTCCCAAACTTTGGGGTGGCTGTGTCTTTTTGATTTTAATTTCCCTAAGCTATAGGACCATAAGTGGAAGTGCCCTAGGCTCTGTTGCTTTGTTTTTTAGATGTTTCAGGAAACACCATACACTTCTCCCGAGTGGCTGTTGGCAATTTACATCCCGCCCATCAGCATAACAAGGCTCCCAGTTCTCCATGGCCTGTCCTGCCTTTCTGGATTTTACACTTTTTTCAGATGGCCCTTTGGACCGGGGGGAAGTGAGACTTCATTGTAGTGCAGATTTCCTTTGCAAGCTTGCTTGGTTGGCCAAAAAGGGCGTATGCGTTTTTTCCTGAATATATTCAGGAAAAAACGCATACGCCCTTTTTGGCCAAGTGCATCATTGTCCACGTTCTGCCTCTTTTCCTATGCTTTAAATGCAATTCCAGTCTACCTCCTGAAATCGGTTTCCTGCAATTCTGCCCTGCTTTCAAGTCCTCTTGGCAGCCTTACTTCAGTATATTTTTGGATGATAGCTGTCATTTATAACTCTGCAGGTTTGTGAATTACAGTGCCCCTGATCTCCTTTCTTCAACTCGCTTTCTTGTGAGCTGGCCGCAACACCGCAGGATTGCTTCAGGCCCTAATCTGGTTCCGGCATGGCACGCTGAGCCTTTGTTTAATTCCTGTTCCTGGTGGGAAATGAGAGTAAAATTTGCCCGTCCAGACACCTCCAGCTAGTCTCTCATTGGTTCTCCTATTCCTGTTCATCTTCCGCAGAAATTGCAAACTGGGCCAAACAGGAGGTTAAAGGCACTGACTCTCCAAGTCGGGAGAGTGTTAGTAAATCATCTGGAATGTTGCACCCGAGCACCAGGGGTCGAAAACTGAGACATATTTGAACACGTATCCCGATCACACGGTTGATCATACTCTGGGTTCCACATGCATGTTTTAGCTGAAGGAAGAATCCCTTCAACCTGGAGAGTTGAGACCCGTGGAATGGGTACCATGCAATATGACTTCAAAGGGTCTTCATTTGCTCACCGAACCTCTCCAATCCTATCATTGCTGCGTTTATGCCCCTGTACACACGCTTGATTCTCTTTCGGAGACATAGCAATCCATAGGTTTTAAGATACTTACTAGTCAGGTACATTCTTAGGCGTTTAATATGGGGTGTTGAGCCCATTTCGTTGAGCAAGGAGTAGCTCTTGTCTATTACATATTTGGCTTCAGGAACTTTATCTGTGCTCATTTCAATCTCTGGTTTTATGCAGCACCCCATCTCACCTTTCCCGTTAAGCAAGCATAAGTTGGCTTTCTAAATTTGAGACCCTGTTCTGTTTTGTAATCCAGTTCCTGTGTAGCCAAGTTTTCATTCCGTGTATTAGTGATATCTTATGATGTTTCTTTTACTGTGTGACTTATTTCAGTTAGAATCATCATACCTGAATCCACTCATTATGCTGCTACGGGCCTGATGACATAGATTTCATTGCTGAGTGATATTGCATTGTACGTAAGTACCACAACTTCTTTATCCATTTTTCGCTTTCTGCGATATTGAACTTGTACCGTAAACGAGGTTCTTGTAAACAGAGCCGTCCCAAACTTTGGGGTGGCTGTGTCTTTTTGATTTTAATTTCCCTAAGCTATAGGACCATAAGTGGAAGTGCCCTAGGCTCTGTTGCTTTGTTTTTTAGATGTTTCAGGAAACACCATACACTTCTCCCGAGTGGCTGTTGGCAATTTACATCCCGCCCATCAGCATAACAAGGCTCCCAGTTCTCCATGGCCTGTCCTGCCTTTCTGGATTTTACACTTTTTCCAGATGGCCCTTTTGACCGGGGGGAAGTGAGACTTCATTGTAGTGCAGATTTCCTTTGCAAGCTTGCTTGGTTGGCCAAAAAGGGCGTATGCGTTTTTTCCTGAATATATTCAGGAAAAAACGCATACGCCCTTTTTGGCCAAGTGCATCATTGTGGACGTTCTGCCTCTTTTCCTATGCTTTAAATGCAATTCCAGTCTACCTCCTGAAATCAGTTTCCTGCAATTCTGCCCCGCTTTCAAGTCCTCTTGGCAGCCTTACTTCAGTATATTTTTGGACGATAGCTGTCATTTATAACTCTGCAGGTTTGTGAATTACAGTGCCCCTGAGCTTCATTCTTCAACTCGCTTTCTTGTGAGCTGGCCGCAACACCGCAGGATTGCTTCAGGCCCTAATCTGGTTCCGGCACGGCACACTGAGCCTTTGCTTAATTCCTCTTCCTGGTGGGAAATGAGAGTTAAATTTGCCCGTCCAGACACCTCCAGCTAGTCTCTCATTGGTTCTCCCTATTCCTGTTCATCTTCCGCAGAAATTGCAAACTGGGCCAAACAGGAGGTTAAAGGCACTGACTCTCCAAGTCGGGAGAGTGTTAGTAAAGCGTCTGGAATGTTGCACCTGAGTACCAGGGGTCGAAAACTGAGACATATTTGAACACGTGTCCCGATCACACGGTTGATCATACTCTGGGTTCCACATGCATGTTTTAGCTGAAGGAAGAATCCCTTCAACCTGGAGAGTTGAGACCCGTGGAATGGGTACCATGCAATATGACTTCAAAGGGTCTTCATTTGCTCACCGAACCTCTCCAATCCTATCACTGCTGCGTTTATGCCCCTGTACACACGCTTGATTCTCTTTCGGAGACATAGCAATCCATAGGTTTTAAGATACTTACTAGTCAGGTACATTCTTAGGCGTTTAATATGGGGTGTTGAGCCCATTTCATTGAGCAAGGAGTAGCTCTTGTCTATTACATATTTGGCTTAAGGAACTTTATCTGTGCTCATTTCAATCTCTGGTTTTATGCAGCACCCCAACTCACCTTTCCCCTTAAGCAAGCATAAGTTGGTTTTCTAAATTTGAGACCCTGTTCTCTTTTGTAATTCAGTTCCTGTGTAGCCAAGTTTACATTCCGTGTATTAGTGATATCTTATGATGTTTCTTTTTCTGTGTGACTTATTTCAGTTAGAATCATCATACCTGAATCCACTCATTATGCTGCTACGGACCTGATGACATAGATTTCATTGCTGAGTGATATTGCATTGTACGTAAGTACCACAACTTCTTTATCCATTTTTCGCTTTCTGCGATATTGAACTTGTACCGTAAACGAGGTTCTTGTAAACAGAGCCGTCCCAAACTTTGGGGTGGCTGTGTCTTTTTGATTTTAATTTCCCTAAGCTATAGGACCATAAGTGGAAGTGCCCTAGGCTCTGTTGCTTTGTTTTTTAGATGTTTCAGGAAACACCATACACTTCTCCCGAGTGGCTGTTGGCAATTTACATCCCGCCCATCAGCATAACAAGGCTCCCAGTTCTCCATGGCCTGTCCTGCCTTTCTGGATTTTACACTTTTTTCAGATGGCCCTTTTGACCGGGGGGAAGTGAGACTTCATTGTAGTGCAGATTTCCTTTGCAAGCTTGCTTGGTTGGCCAAAAAGGGCGTATGCGTTTTTTCCTGAATATATTCAGGAAAAAACGCATACGCCCTTTTTGGCCAAGTGCATCATTGTGGACGTTCTGCCTCTTTTCCTATGCTTTAAATGCAATTCCAGTCTACCTCCTGAAATCGGTTTCCTGCAATTCTGCCCCGCTTTCAAGTCCTCTTGGCAGCCTTACTTCAGTATATTTTTGGACGATAGCTGTCATTTATAACTCTGCAGGTTTGTGAATTACAGTGCCCCTGAGTTTCATTCTTCAACTCGCTTTCTTGTGAGCTGGCCGCAACACCGCAGGATTGCTTCAGGCCCTAAGCTGGTTCCGGCACGGCACACTGAGCCTTTGGTTAATTCCTCTTCCTGGTGGGAAATGAGAGTTAAATTTGCCCGTCCAGACACCTCCAGCTAGTCTCTCATTGGTTCTCCCTATTCCTGTTCATCTTCCGCAGAAATTGCAAACTGGGCCAAACAGGAGGTTAAAGGCACTGACTCTCCAAGTCGGGAGAGTGTTAGTAAAGCGTCTGGAATGTTGCACCCGAGTACCAGGGGTCGAAAACTGAGACATATTTGAACACGTGTCCCGATCACACGGTTGATCATACTCTGGGTTCCACATGCATGTTTTAGCTGAAGGAAGAATCCCTTCAACCTGGAGAGTTGAGACCCGTGGAATGGGTACCATGCAATATGACTTCAAAGGGTCTTCATTTGCTCACCGAACCTCTCCAATCCTATCATTGCTGCGTTTATGCCCCTGTACACACACTTGATTCTCTTTCGGAGACATAGCAATCCATAGGTTTTAAGATACTTACTAGTCAGGTACATTCTTAGGCGTTTAATATGGGGTGTTGAGCCCATTTCGTTGAGCAAGGAGTAGCTCTTGTCTATTACATATTTGGCTTAAGGAACTTTATCTGTGCTCATTTCAATCTCTGGTTTTATGCAGCACCCCATCTCACCTTTCCCGTTAAGCAAGCATAAGTTGGCTTTCTAAATTTGAGACCCTGTTCTGTTTTGTAATCCAGTTCCTGTGTAGCCAAGTTTTCATTCCGTGTATTAGTGATATCTTATGATGTTTCTTTTACTGTGTGACTTATTTCAGTTAGAATCATCATACCTGAATCCACTCATTATGCTGCTACGGGCCTGATGACATAGATTTCATTGCTGAGTGATATTGCATTGTACGTAAGTACCACAACTTCTTTATCCATTTTTCGCTTTCTGTGATATTGAACTTGTACCGTAAACGAGGTTCTTGTAAACAGAGCCGTCCCAAACTTTGGGGTGGCTGTGTCTTTTTGATTTTAATTTCCCTAAGCTATAGGACCATAAGTGGAAGTGCCCTAGGCTCTGTTGCTTTGTTTTTTAGATGTTTCAGGAAACACCATACACTTCTCCCGAGTGGCTGTTGGCAATTTACATCCCGCCCATCAGCATAACAAGGCTCCCAGTTCTCCATGGCCTGTCCTGCCTTTCTGGATTTTACACTTTTTTCAGATGGCCCTTTGGACCGGGGGGGAAGTGAGACTTCATTGTAGTGCAGATTTCCTTTGCAAGCTTGCTTGGTTGGCCAAAAAGGGCGTATGCGTTTTTTCCTGAATATATTCAGGAAAAAACGCATACGCCCTTTTTGGCCAAGTGCATCATTGTCCACGTTCTGCCTCTTTTCCTATGCTTTAAATGCAATTCCAGTCTACCTCCTGAAATCGGTTTCCTGCAATTCTGCCCCGCTTTCAAGTCCTCTTGGCAGCCTTACTTCAGTATATTTTTGGACGATAGCTGTCATTTATAACTCTGCAGGTTTGTGAATTACAGTGCCCCTGATCTCCTTTCTTCAACTCGCTTTCTTGTGAGCTGGCCGCAACACCGCAGGATTGCTTCAGGCCCTAATCCGGTTCCGGCACGGCACGCTGAGCCTTTGGTTAATTCCTCTTCCTGGTGGCAAATGAGAGTTAAATTTGCCCGTCCAGACACCTCCAGCTAGTCTCTCATTGGTTCTCCTATTCCTGTTCATCTTCCGCAGAAATTGCAAACTGGGCCAAACAGGAGGTTAAAGGCACTGACTCTCCAAGTCGGGAGAGTGTTAGTAAAGCGTCTGGAATGTTGCACCCGAGTACCAGGGGTCGAAAACTGAGACATATTTGAACACGTCTCCCGATCACATGGTTGATCATACTCTGGGTTCCACATGCATGTTTTAGCTGAAGGAAGAATCCCTTCAACCTGGAGAGTTGAGACCCGTGGAATGGGTACCATGCAATATGACTTCAAAGGGTCTTCATTTGCTCACCGAACCTCTCCAATCCTATCACTGCTGCGTTTATGCCCCTGTACACACGCTTGATTCTCTTTCGGAGACATAGCAATCCATAGGTTTTAAGATACTTACTAGTCAGGTACATTCTTAGGCGTTTAATATGGGGTGTTGAGCCCATTTCGTTGAGCAAGGAGTAGCTCTTGTCTATTACATATTTGGCTTAAGGAACTTTATCTGTGCTCATTTCAATCTCTGGTTTTATGCAGCACCCCAACTCACCTTTCCCCTTAAGCAAGCATAAGTTGGTTTTCTAAATTTGAGACCCTGTTCTCTTTTGTAATTCAGTTCCTGTGTAGCCAAGTTTACATTCCGTGTATTAGTGATATCTTATGATGTTTCTTTTTCTGTGTGACTTATTTCAGTTAGAATCATCATACCTGAATCCACTCATTATGCTGCTACGGACCTGATGACATAGATTTCATTGCTGAGTGATATTGCATTGTACGTAAGTACCACAACTTCTTTATCCATTTTTCGCTTTCTGCGATATTGAACTTGTACCGTAAACGAGGTTCTTGTAAACAGAGCCGTCCCAAACTTTGGGGTGGCTGTGTCTTTTTGATTTTAATTTCCCTAAGCTATAGGACCATAAGTGGAAGTGCCCTAGGCTCTGTTGCTTTGTTTTTTAGATGTTTCAGGAAACACCATACACTTCTCCCGAGTGGCTGTTGGCAATTTACATCCCGCCCATCAGCATAACAAGGCTCCCAGTTCTCCATGGCCTGTCCTGCCTTTCTGGATTTTACACTTTTTTCAGATGGCCCTTTTGACCGGGGGGAAGTGAGACTTCATTGTAGTGCAGATTTCCTTTGCAAGCTTGCTTGGTTGGCCAAAAAGGGCGTATGCGTTTTTTCCTGAATATATTCAGGAAAAAACGCATACGCCCTTTTTGGCCAAGTGCATCATTGTCCACGTTCTGCCTCTTTTCCTATGCTTTAAATGCAATTCCAGTCTACCTCCTGAAATCGGTTTCCTGCAATTCTGCCCTGTTTTCAAGTCCTCTTGGCAGCCTTACTTCAGTATATTTTTGGACGATAGCTGTCATTTATAACTCTGCAGGTTTGTGAATTACAGTGCCCCTGATCTCCTTTCTTCAACTCGCTTTCTTGTGAGCTGGCCGCAACACCGCAGGATTGCTTCAGGCCCTAATCTGGTTCCGGCACGGCACGCTGAGCCTTTGTTTAATTCCTGTTCCTGGTGGGAAATGAGAGTAAAATTTGCCCGTCCAGACACCTCCAGCTAGTCTCTCATTGGTTCTCCTATTCCTGTTCATCTTCCGCAGAAATTGCAAACTGGGCCAAACAGGAGGTTAAAGGCACTGACTCTCCAAATCGGGAGAGTGTTAATAAATCGTCTGGAATGTTGCACCCGAGCACCAGGGGTCGAAAACTGAGACATATTTGAACACGTGTCCCGATCACACGGTTGATCATACTCTGGGTTCCACATGCATGTTTTAGCTGAAGGAAGAATCCCTTCAACCTGGAGAGTTGAGACCCGTGGAATGGGTACCATGCAATATGACTTCAAAGGGTCTTCATTTGCTCACCGAACCTCTCCAATCCTATCATTGCTGCGTTTATGCCCCTGTACACACGCTTGATTCTCTTTCGGAGACATAGCAATCCATAGGTTTTAAGATACTTACTAGTCAGGTACATTCTTAGGCGTTTAATATGGGGTGTTGAGCCCATTTCGTTGAGCAAGGAGTAGCTCTTGTCTATTACATATTTGGCTTAAGGAACTTTATCTGTGCTCATTTCAATCTCTGGTTTTATGCAGCACCCCATCTCACCTTTCCCGTTAAGCAAGCATAAGTTGGCTTTCTAAATTTGAGACCCTGTTCTGTTTTGTAATCCAGTTCCTGTGTAGCCAAGTTTTCATTCCGTGTATTAGTGATATCTTATGATGTTTCTTTTACTGTGTGACTTATTTCAGTTAGAATCATCATACCTGAATCCACTCATTATGCTGCTACGGGCCTGATGACATAGATTTCATTGCTGAGTGATATTGCATTGTACGTAAGTACCACAACTTCTTTATCCATTTTTCGCTTTCTGCGATATTGAACTTGTACCGTAAACGAGGTTCTTGTAAACAGAGCCGTCCCAAACTTTGGGGTGGCTGTGTCTTTTTGATTTTAATTTCCCTAAGCTATAGGACCATAAGTGGAAGTGCCCTAGGCTCTGTTGCTTTGTTTTTTAGATGTTTCAGGAAACACCATACACTTCTCCCGAGTGGCTGTTGGCAATTTACATCCCGCCCATCAGCATAACAAGGCTCCCAGTTCTCCATGGCCTGTCCTGCCTTTCTGGATTTTACACTTTTTTCAGATGGCCCTTTGGACCGGGGGGCAGTGAGACTTCATTGTAGTGCAGATTTCCTTTGCAAGCTTGCTTGGTTGGCCAAAAAGGGCGTATGCGTTTTTTCCTGAATATATTCAGGAAAAAACGCATACGCCCTTTTTGGCCAAGTGCATCATTGTCCACGTTCTGCCTCTTTTCCTATGCTTTAAATGCAATTCCAGTCTACCTCCTGAAATCGGTTTCCTGCAATTGTGCCCCGCTTTCAAGTCCTCTTGGCAGCCTTACTTCAGTATAGTTTTGGACGATAGCTGTCATTTATAACTCTGCAGGTTTGTGAATTACAGTGCCCCTGAGCTCCTTTCTTCAACTCGCTTTCTTGTGAGCTGGCCGCAACACCGCAGGATTGCTTCAGGCCCTAAGCTGGTTCCGGCACGGCACGCTGAGCCTTTGGTTAATTCCTCTTCTTGGTGGGAAATGAGAGTTAAATTTGCCCGTCCAGACACCTCCAGCTAGTCTCTCATTGGTTCTCCCTATTCCTGTTCATCTTCCGCAGAAATTGCAAACTGGGCCAAACAGGAGGTTAAAGGCACTGACTCTCCAAGTCGGGAGAGTGTTAGTAAAGCGTCTGGAATGTTGCACCCGAGTACCAGGGGACGAAAACTGAGACATATTTGAACACGTGTCCCGATCACACGGTTGATCATACTCTGGGTTCCACATGCATGTTTTAGCTGAAGGAAGAATCCCTTCAACCTGGAGAGTTGAGACCCGTGGAATGGGTACCATGCAATATGACTTCAAAGGGTCTTCATTTGCTCACCGAACCTCTCCAATCCTATCACTGCTGCGTTTATGCCCCTGTACACACGCTTGATTCTCTTTCGGAGACATAGCAATCCATAGGTTTTAAGATACTTACTAGTCAGGTACATTCTTAGGCGTTTAATATGGGGTGTTGAGCCCATTTCGTTGAGCAAGGAGTAGCTCTTGTCTATTACATATTTGGCTTAAGGAACTTTATCTGTGCTCATTTCAATCTCTGGTTTTATGCAGCACCCCATCTCACCTTTCCCGTTAAGCAAGCATAAGTTGGCTTTCTAAATTTGAGACCCTGTTCTGTTTTGTAATCCAGTTCCTGTGTAGCCAAGTTTTCATTCCGTGTATTAGTGATATCTTATGATGTTTCTTTTACTGTGTGACTTATTTCAGTTAGAATCATCATACCTGAATCCACTCATTATGCTGCTACGGGCCTGATGAAATAGATTTCATTGCTGAGTTATATTGTATTGTACGTAAGTACCACAACTTCTTTATCCATTTTTCGCTTTCTGCGATATTGAACTTGTACTGTAAACGAGGTTCTTGTAAACAAAGCCGTCCCAAACTTTGGGGTGGCTGTGTCTTTTTGATTTTAATTTCCCTAAGCTATAGGACCATAAGTGGAAGTGCCCTAGGCTCTGTTGCTTTGTTTTTTAGATGTTTCAGGAAACACCATACACTTCTCCCGAGTGGCTGTTGGCAATTTACATCCCGCCCATCAGCATAACAAGGCTCCCAGTTCTCCATGGCCTGTCCTGCCTTTCTGGATTTTACACTTTTTTCAGATGTCCCTTTTGACCAGGGGGAAGTGAGATTTCATTGTAGTGCAGATTTCCTTTGCAAGCTTGCTTGGTTGGCCAAAAAGGGCGTATGCGTTTTTTCCTGAATATATTCAGGAAAAAACGCATACGCCCTTTTTGGCCAAGTGCATCATTGTGGACGTTCTGCCTCTTTTCCTATGCTTTAAATGCAATTCCAGTCTACCTCCTGAAATCGGTTTCCTGCAATTGTGCCCCGCTTTCAAGTCCTCTTGGCAGCCTTACTTCAGTATATTTTTGGACGATAGCTGTCATTTATAACTCTGCAGGTTTGTGAATTACAGTGCCCCTGAGCTCCATTCTTCAACTCGCTTTCTTGTGAGCTGGCCGCAACACCGCAGGATTGCTTCAGGCCCTAAGCTGGTTCCGGCAGGGCACACTGAGCCTTTGGTTAATTCCTCTTCCTGGTGGCAAATGAGAGTTAAATTTGCCCGTCCAGACACCTCCAGCTAGTCTCTCATTGGTTCTCCCTATTCCTGTTCATCTTCCGCAGAAATTGCAAACTGGGCCAAACAGGAGGTTAAAGGCACTGACTCTCCAAGTCGGGAGAGTGTTAATAAATCGTCTGGAATGTTGCACCCGAGCACCAGGGGTCGAAAACTGAGACATATTTGAACACGTGTCCCGATCACACGGTTGATCATACTCTGGGTTCCACATGCATGTTTTAGCTGAAGGAAGAATCCCTTCAACCTGGAGAGTTGAGACCCGTGGAATGGGTACCATGCAATATGACTTCAAAGGGTCTTCATTTGCTCACCGAACCTCTCCAATCCTATCATTGCTGCGTTTATGCCCCTGTACACACGCTTGATTCTCTTTCGGAGACATAGCAATCCATAGGTTTTAAGATACTTACTAGTCAGGTACATTCTTAGGCGTTTAATATGGGGTGTTGAGCCCATTTCGTTGAGCAAGGAGTAGCTCTTGTCTATTACATATTTGGCTTAAGGAACTTTATCTGTGCTCATTTCAATCTCTGGTTTTATGCAGCACCCCATCTCACCTTTCCCGTTAAGCAAGCATAAGTTGGCTTTCTAAATTTGAGACCCTGTTCTGTTTTGTAATCCAGTTCCTGTGTAGCCAAGTTTTCATTCCGTGTATTAGTGATATCTTATGATGTTTCTTTTACTGTGTGACTTATTTCAGTTAGAATCATCATACCTGAATCCACTCATTATGCTGCTACGGGCCTGATGACATAGATTTCATTGCTGAGTGATATTGCATTGTACGTAAGTACCACAACTTCTTTATCCATTTTTCGCTTTCTGCGATATTGAACTTGTACCGTAAACGAGGTTCTTGTAAACAGAGCCGTCCCAAACTTTGGGGTGGCTGTGTCTTTTTGATTTTAATTTCCCTAAGCTATAGGACCATAAGTGGAAGTGCCCTAGGCTCTGTTGCTTTGTTTTTTAGATGTTTCAGGAAACACCATACACTTCTCCCGAGTGGCTGTTGGCAATTTACATCCCGCCCATCAGCATAACAAGGCTCCCAGTTCTCCATGGCCTGTCCTGCCTTTCTGGATTTTACACTTTTTTCAGATGGCCCTTTGGACCGGGGGGCAGTGAGACTTCATTGTAGTGCAGATTTCCTTTGCAAGCTTGCTTGGTTGGCCAAAAAGGGCGTATGCGTTTTTTCCTGAATATATTCAGGAAAAAACGCATACGCCCTTTTTGGCCAAGTGCATCATTGTCCACGTTCTGCCTCTTTTCCTATGCTTTAAATGCAATTCCAGTCTACCTCCTGAAATCGGTTTCCTGCAATTGTGCCCCGCTTTCAAGTCCTCTTGGCAGCCTTACTTCAGTATAGTTTTGGACGATAGCTGTCATTTATAACTCTGCAGGTTTGTGAATTACAGTGCCCCTGAGCTCCTTTCTTCAACTCGCTTTCTTGTGAGCTGGCCGCAACACCGCAGGATTGCTTCAGGCCCTAAGCTGGTTCCGGCACGGCACGCTGAGCCTTTGGTTAATTCCTCTTCTTGGTGGGAAATGAGAGTTAAATTTGCCCGTCCAGACACCTCCAGCTAGTCTCTCATTGGTTCTCCCTATTCCTGTTCATCTTCCGCAGAAATTGCAAACTGGGCCAAACAGGAGGTTAAAGGCACTGACTCTCCAAGTCGGGAGAGTGTTAGTAAAGCGTCTGGAATGTTGCACCCGAGTACCAGGGGACGAAAACTGAGACATATTTGAACACGTGTCCCGATCACACGGTTGATCATACTCTGGGTTCCACATGCATGTTTTAGCTGAAGGAAGAATCCCTTCAACCTGGAGAGTTGAGACCCGTGGAATGGGTACCATGCAATATGACTTCAAAGGGTCTTCATTTGCTCACCGAACCTCTCCAATCCTATCACTGCTGCGTTTATGCCCCTGTACACACGCTTGATTCTCTTTCGGAGACATAGCAATCCATAGGTTTTAAGATACTTACTAGTCAGGTACATTCTTAGGCGTTTAATATGGGGTGTTGAGCCCATTTCGTTGAGCAAGGAGTAGCTCTTGTCTATTACATATTTGGCTTAAGGAACTTTATCTGTGCTCATTTCAATCTCTGGTTTTATGCAGCACCCCATCTCACCTTTCCCGTTAAGCAAGCATAAGTTGGCTTTCTAAATTTGAGACCCTGTTCTGTTTTGTAATCCAGTTCCTGTGTAGCCAAGTTTTCATTCCGTGTATTAGTGATATCTTATGATGTTTCTTTTACTGTGTGACTTATTTCAGTTAGAATCATCATACCTGAATCCACTCATTATGCTGCTACGGGCCTGATGAAATAGATTTCATTGCTGAGTTATATTGTATTGTACGTAAGTACCACAACTTCTTTATCCATTTTTCGCTTTCTGCGATATTGAACTTGTACTGTAAACGAGGTTCTTGTAAACAAAGCCGTCCCAAACTTTGGGGTGGCTGTGTCTTTTTGATTTTAATTTCCCTAAGCTATAGGACCATAAGTGGAAGTGCCCTAGGCTCTGTTGCTTTGTTTTTTAGATGTTTCAGGAAACACCATACACTTCTCCCGAGTGGCTGTTGGCAATTTACATCCCGCCCATCAGCATAACAAGGCTCCCAGTTCTCCATGGCCTGTCCTGCCTTTCTGGATTTTACACTTTTTTCAGATGTCCCTTTTGACCAGGGGGAAGTGAGATTTCATTGTAGTGCAGATTTCCTTTGCAAGCTTGCTTGGTTGGCCAAAAAGGGCGTATGCGTTTTTTCCTGAATATATTCAGGAAAAAACGCATACGCCCTTTTTGGCCAAGTGCATCATTGTGGACGTTCTGCCTCTTTTCCTATGCTTTAAATGCAATTCCAGTCTACCTCCTGAAATCGGTTTCCTGCAATTCTGCCCCGCTTTCAAGTCCTCTTGGCAGCCTTACTTCAGTATATTTTTGGACGATAGCTGTCATTTATAACTCTGCAGGTTTGTGAATTACAGTGCCCCTGAGCTCCATTCTTCAACTCGCTTTCTTGTGAGCTGGCCGCAACACCGCAGGATTGCTTCAGGCCCTAAGCTGGTTCCGGCAGGGCACACTGAGCCTTTGGTTAATTCCTCTTCCTGGTGGCAAATGAGAGTTAAATTTGCCCGTCCAGACACCTCCAGCTAGTCTCTCATTGGTTCTCCCTATTCCTGTTCATCTTCCGCAGAAATTGCAAACTGGGCCAAACAGGAGGTTAAAGGCACTGACTCTCCAAGTCGGGAGAGTGTTAGTAAATTGTCTGGAATGTTGCACCCGAGCACCAGGGGTCAAAAACTGAGACATATTTGAACACGTGTCCCAATCACATGGTTGATTATACTCTGGGTTCCACATGCATGTTTTAGCTGAAGGAAGAATCCCTTCAACCTGGAGAGTTGAGACCCGTGGAATGGGTACCATGCAATATGACTTCAAAGGGTCTTCATTTGCTCACCGAACCTCTCCAATCCTATCATTGCTGCGTTTATGCCCCTGTACACACACTTGATTCTCTTTCGGAGACATAGCAATCCATAGGTTTTAAGATACTTACTAGTCAGGTACATTCTTAGGCGTTTAATATGGGGTGTTGAGCCCATTTCGTTGAGCAAGGAGTAGCTCTTGTCTATTACATATTTGGCTTAAGGAACTTTATCTGTGCTCATTTCAATCTCTGGTTTTATGCAGCACCCCATCTCACCTTTCCCGTTAACAAGCATAAGTTGGTTTTCTAAATTTGAGACCCTGTTCTGTTTTGTAATCCAGTTCCTGTGTAGCCAAGTTTTCATTCCGTGTATTAGTGATATCTTATGATGTTTCTTTTACTGTGTGACTTATTTCAGTTAGAATCATCATACCTGAATCCACTCATTATGCTGCTACGGGCCTGATGACATAGATTTCATTGCTGAGTGATATTGTATTGTACGTAAGTACCACAACTTCTTTATCCATTTTTCGCTTTCTGCGATATTGAACTTGTACCGTAAACGAGGTTCTTGTAAACAGAGCCGTCCCAAACTTTGGGGTGGCTGTGTCTTTTTGATTTTAATTTCCCTAAGCTATAGGACCATAAGTGGAAGTGCCCTAGGCTCTGTTGCTTTGTTTTTTAGATGTTTCAGGAAACACCATACACTTCTCCCGAGTGGCTGTTGGCAATTTACATCCCGCCCATCAGCATAACAAGGCTCCCAGTTCTCCATGGCCTGTCCTGCCTTTCTGGATTTTACACTTTTTTCAGATGGCCCTTTTGACCGGGAGTAAGTGAGACTTCATTGTAGTGCAGATTTCCTTTGCAAGCTTGCTTGGTTGGCCAAAAAGGGCGTATGCGTTTTTTCCTGAATATATTCAGGAAAAAACGCATACGCCCTTTTTGGCCAAGTGCATCATTGTGGACGTTCTGCCTCTTTTCCTATGCTTTCAATGCAATTCCAGTCTACCTCCTGAAATCGGTTTCCTGCAATTCTGCCCCGCTTTCAAGTCCTCTTGGCAGCCTTACTTCAGTATATTTTTGGACGATAGCTGTCATTTATAACTCTGCAGGTTTGTGAATTACAGTGCCCCTGAGCTCCATTCTTCAACTCGCTTTCTTGTGAGCTGGCCGCAACACCGCAGGATTGCTTCAGGCCCTAATCCGGTTCCGGCACGGCACACTGAGCCTTTGGTTAATTCCTGTTCCTGGTGGGAAATGAGAGTTAAATTTGCCCGTCCAGACACCTCCAGCTAGTCTCTCATTGGTTCTCCCTATTCCTGTTCATCTTCCGCAGAAATTGCAAACTGGGCCAAACAGGAGGTTAAAGGCACTGACTCTCCAAGTCGGGAGAGTGTTAGTAAAGCGTCTGGAATGTTGCACCCGAGTACCAGGGGTCGAAAACTGAGACATATTTGAACACGTGTCCCGATCACACGGTTGATCATACTCTGGGTTCCACATGCATGTTTTAGCTGAAGGAAGAATCCCTTCAACCTGGAGAGTTGAGACCCGTGGAATGGGTACCATGCAATATGACTTCAAAGGGTCTTCATTTGCTCACCGAACCTCTCCAATCCTATCATTGCTGCGTTTATGCCCCTGTACACACGCTTGATTCTCTTCCGGAGACATAGCAATCCATAGGTTTTAAGATACTTACTAGTCAGGTACATTCTTAGGCGTTTAATATGGGGTGTTGAGCCCATTTCGTTGAGCAAGGAGTAGCTCTTGTCTATTACATATTTGGCTTAAGCAACTTTATCTGTGCTCATTTCAATCTCTGGTTTTATGCAGCACCCCATCTCACCTTTCCCGTTAAGCAAGCATAAGTTGGCTTTCTAAATTTGAGACCCTGTTCTGTTTTGTAATCCAGTTCCTGTGTAGCCAAGTTTTCATTCCGTGTATTAGTGATATCTTATGATGTTTCTTTTACTGTGTGACTTATTTCAGTTAGAATCATCATACCTGAATCCACTCATTATGCTGCTACGGGCCTGATGACATAGATTTCATTGCTGAGTGATATTGTATTGTACGTAAGTACCACAACTTCTTTATCCATTTTTCGCTTTCTGCGATATTGAACTTGTACCCTAAACGAGGTTCTTGTAAACAGAGCCGTCCCAAACTTTGGGGTGGCTGTGTCTTTTTGATTTTAATTTTCCTAAGCTATAGGACCATATGTGGAAGTGCCCTAGGCTCTGTTGCTTTGTTTTTTAGATGTTTCAGGAAACACCATACACTTCTCCCGAGTGGCTGTTGGCAATTTACATCCCGCCCATCAGCATAACAAGGCTCCCAGTTCTCCATGGCCTGTCCTGCCTTTCTGGATTTTACACTTTTTTCAGATGGCCCTTTGGACCGGGGGGAAGTGAGACTTCATTGTAGTGCAGATTTCCTTTGCAAGCTTGCTTGGTTGGCCAAAAAGGGCGTATGCGTTTTTTCCTGAATATATTCAGGAAAAAACGCATACGCCCTTTTTGGCCAAGTGCATCATTGTGGACGTTCTGCCTCTTTTCCTATGCTTTAAATGCAATTCCAGTCTACCTCCTGAAATCGGTTTCCTGCAATTCTGCCCCGCTTTCAAGTCCTCTTGGCAGCCTTACTTCAGTATATTTTTGGACGATAGCTGTCATTTATAACTCTGCAGGTTTGTGAATTACAGTGCCCCTGAGCTCCATTCTTCAACTCGCTTTCTTGTGAGCTGGCCGCAACACCGCAGGATTGCTTCAGGCCCTAAGCTGGTTCCGGCACGGCACACTGAGTCTTTGGTTAATTCCTCTTCCTGGTGGGAAATGAGAGTTAAATTTGCCCGTCCAGACACCTCCAGCTAGTCTCTCATTGGTTCTCCCTATTCCTGTTCATCTTCCGCAGAAATTGCAAACTGGGCCAAACAGGAGGTTAAAGGCACTGACTCTCCAAGTCGGGAGAGTGTTAGTAAATCGTCTGGAATGTTGCACCCGAGCACCAGGGCTCAAAAACTGAGACATATTTGAACACGTGTCCCGATCACATGGTTGATCATACTCTGGGTTCCACATGCATGTTTTAGCTGAAGGAAGAATCCCTTCAACCTGGAGAGTTGAGACCCGTGGAATGGGTACCATGCAATATGACTTCAAAGGGTCTTCATTTGCTCACCGAACCTCTCCAATCCTATCATTGCTGCGTTTATGCCCCGTACACACGCTTGATTCTCTTTCGGAGACATAGCAATCCATAGGTTTTAAGATACTTACTAGTCAGGTACATTCTTAGGCGTTTAATATGGGGTGTTGAGCCCATTTCGTTGAGCAAGGAGTAGCTCTTGTCTATTACATATTTGGCTTAAGGAACTTTATCTGTGCTCATTTCAATCTCTGGTTTTATGCAGCACCCCACCTCACCTTTCCCGTTAAGCAAGCATAAGTTGGTTTTCTAAATTTGAGACCCTGTTCTGTTTTGTAATTCAGTTCCTGTGTAGCCAAGTTTACATTCCGTGTATTAATGATATCTTATGATGTTTCTTTTTCTGTGTGACTTATTTCAGTTAGAATCATCATACCTGAATCCACTCATTATGCTGCTACGGGCCTGATGACATAGATTTCATTGCTGCTTGATATTGTATTGTACGTAAGTACCACAACTTCTTTATCCATTTTTCGCTTTCTGCGATATTGAACTTGTACCGTAAACGAGGTTCTTGTAAACAGAGCCGTCCCAAACTTTGGGGTGGCTGTGTCTTTTTGATTTTAATTTTCCTAAGCTATAGGACCATAAGTGGAAGTGCCCTAGGCTCTGTTGCTTTGTTTTTTAGATGTTTCAGGAAACACCATACACTTCTCCCGAGTGGCTGTTGGCAATTTACATCCCGCCCATCAGCATAACAAGGCTCCCAGTTCTCCATGGCCTGTCCTGCCTTTCTGGATTTTACACTTTTTTCAGATGGCCCTTTTGACCGGGGGGAAGTGAGACTTCATTGTAGTGCAGATTTCCTTTGCAAGCTTGCTTGGTTGGCCAAAAAGGGCGTATGCGTTTTTTCCTGAATATATTCAGGAAAAAACGCATACGCACTTTTTGGCCAAGTGCATCATTGTCCACGTTCTGCCTCTTTTCCTATGCTTTAAATGCAATTCCAGTCTACCTCCTGAAATCGGTTTCCTGCAATTCTGCCCCGCTTTCAAGTCCTCTTGGCAGCCTTACTTCAGTATATTTTTGGACGATAGCTGTCATTTATAACTCTGCAGGTTTGTGAATTACAGTGCCCCTGAGCTCCATTCTTCAACTCGCTTTCTTGTGAGCTGGCCGCAACACCGCAGGATTGCTTCAGGCCCTAAGCTGGTTCCGGCACGGCACACTGAGCCTTTGGTTAATTCCTGTTCCTGGTGGCAAATGAGAGTTAAATTTGCCCGTCCAGACACCTCCAGCTAGTCTCTCATTGGTTCTCCCTATTCCTGTTCATCTTCCGCAGAAATTGCAAACTGGGCCAAACAGGAGGTTAAAGGCACTGACTCTCCAAGTCGGGAGAGTGTTAGTAAAGCGTCTGGAATGTTGCACCCGAGTACCAGGGGTCGAAAACTGAGACATATTTGAACACGTGTCCCGATCACACGGTTGATCATACTCTGGGTTCCACATGCATGTTTTAGCTGAAGGAAGAATCCCTTCAACCTGGAGAGTTGAGACCCGTGGAATGGGTACCATGCAATATGACTTCAAAGGGTCTTCATTTGCTCACCGAACCTCTCCAATCCTATCATTGCTGCGTTTATGCCCCTGTACACACGCTTGATTCTCTTTCGGAGACATAGCAATCCATAGGTTTTAAGATACTTACTAGTCAGGTACATTCTTAGGCGTTTAATATGGGGTGTTGAGCCCATTTCGTTGAGCAAGGAGTAGCTCTTGTCTATTACATATTTGGCTTAAGGAACTTTATCTGTGCTCATTTCAATCTCTGGTTTTATGCAGCACCCCATCTCACCTTTCCCGTTAAGCAAGCATAAGTTGGCTTTCTAAATTTGAGACCCTGTTCTGTTTTGTAATCCAGTTCCTGTGTAGCCAAGTTTACATTCCGTGTATTAGTGATATCTTATGATGTTTCTTTTACTGTGTGACTTATTTCAGTTAGAATCATCATACCTGAATCCACTCATTATGCTGCTACGGGCCTGATGACATAGATTTCATTGCTGAGTGATATTGTATTGTACGTAAGTACCACAACTTCTTTATCCATTTTTCGCTTTCTGCGATATTGAACTTGTACTGTAAACGAGGTTCTTGTAAACAAAGCCGTCCCAAACTTTGGGGTGGCTGTGTCTTTTTGATTTTAATTTCCCTAAGCTATAGGACCATAAGTGGAAGTGCCCTAGGCTCTGTTGCTTTGTTTTTTAGATGTTTCAGGAAACACCATACACTTCTCCCGAGTGGCTGTTGGCAATTTACATCCCGCCCATCAGCATAACAAGGCTCCCAGTTCTCCATGGCCTGTCCTGCCTTTCTGGATTTTACACTTTTTTCAGATGGCCCTTTTGACCGGGGGGAAGTGAGACTTCATTGTAGTGCAGATTTCCTTTGCAAGCTTGCTTGGTTGGCCAAAAAGGGCGTATGCGTTTTTTCCTGAATATATTCAGGAAAAAACGCATACGCCCTTTTTGGCCAAGTGCATCATTGTGGACGTTCTGCCTCTTTTGCTATGCTTTAAATGCAATTCCAGTCTACCTCCTGAAATCGGTTTCCTGCAATTCTGCCCCGCTTTCAAGTCCTCTTGGCAGCCTTACTTCAGTATATTTTTGGACGATAGCTGTCATTTATAACTCTGCAGGTTTGTGAATTACAGTGCCCCTGAGCTCCTTTCTTCAACTCGCTTTCTTGTGAGCTGGCCGCAACACCGCAGGATTGCTTCAGGCCCTAATCCGGTTCCGGCACGGCACGCTGAGCCTTTGGTTAATTCCTCTTCCTGGTGGCAAATGAGAGTTAAATTTGCCCGTCCAGACACCTCCAGCTAGTCTCTCATTGGTTCTCCTATTCCTGTTCATCTTCCGCAGAAATTGCAAACTGGGCCAAACAGGAGGTTAAAGGCACTGACTCTCCAAGTCGGGAGAGTGTTAGTAAAGCGTCTGGAATGTTGCACCCGAGTACCAGGGGTCGAAAACTGAGACATATTTGAACACGTGTCCCGATCACACGGTTGATCATACTCTGGGTTCCACATGCATGTTTTAGCTGAAGGAAGAATCCCTTCAACCTGGAGAGTTGAGACCCGTGGAATGGGTACCATGCAATATGACTTCAAAGGGTCTTCATTTGCTCACCGAACCTCTCCAATCCTATCATTGCTGCGTTTATGCCCCTGTACACACACTTGATTCTCTTTTGGAGACATAGCAATCCATAGGTTTTAAGATACTTACTAGTCAGGTACATTCTTAGGCGTTTAATATGGGGTGTTGAGCCCATTTCGTTGAGCAAGGAGTAGCTCTTGTCTATTACATATTTGGCTTAAGGAACTTTATCTGTGCTCATTTCAATCTCTGGTTTTATGCAGCACCCCATCTCACCTTTCCCGTTAACAAGCATAAGTTGGTTTTCTAAATTTGAGACCCTGTTCTGTTTTGTAATCCAGTTCCTGTGTAGCCAAGTTTTCATTCCGTGTATTAGTGATATCTTATGATGTTTCTTTTACTGTGTGACTTATTTCAGTTAGAATCATCATACCTGAATCCACTCATTATGCTGCTACGGGCCTGATGACATAGATTTCATTGCTGAGTGATATTGTATTGTACGTAAGTACCACAACTTCTTTATCCATTTTTCGCTTTCTGCGATATTGAACTTGTACCGTAAACGAGGTTCTTGTAAACAGAGCCGTCCCAAACTTTGGGGTGGCTGTGTCTTTTTGATTTTAATTTCCCTAAGCTATAGGACCATAAGTGGAAGTGCCCTAGGCTCTGTTGCTTTGTTTTTTAGATGTTTCAGGAAACACCATACACTTCTCCCGAGTGGCTGTTGGCAATTTACATCCCGCCCATCAGCATAACAAGGCTCCCAGTTCTCCATGGCCTGTCCTGCCTTTCTGGATTTTACACTTTTTTCAGATGGCCCTTTTGACCGGGGGGAAGTGAGACTTCATTGTAGTGCAGATTTCCTTTGCAAGCTTGCTTGGTTGGCCAAAAAGGGCGTATGCGTTTTTTCCTGAATATATTCAGGAAAAAACGCATACGCCCTTTTTGGCCAAGTGCATCATTGTGGACGTTCTGCCTCTTTTCCTATGCTTTACATGCAATTCCAGTCTACCTCCTGAAATTGGTTTCCTGCAATTCTGCCCCGCTTTCAAGTCCTCTTGGCAGCCTTACTTCAGTATATTTTTGGATGATAGCTGTCATTTATAACTCTGCAGGTTTGTGAATTACAGTGCCCCTGAGCTCCATTCTTCAACTCGCTTTCTTGTGAGCTGGCCGCAACACCGCAGGGTTGCTTCCGGCCCTAAGCTGGTTCCGGCACGGCACACTGAGCCTTTGGTTAATTCCTCTTCCTGGTGGCAAATGAGAGTTAAATTTGCCCGTCCAGACACCTCCAGCTAGTCTCTCATTGGTTCTCCCTATTCCTGTTCATCTTCCGCAGAAATTGCAAACTGGGCCAAACAGGAGGTTAAAGGCACTGACTCTCCAAGTCGGGAGAGTGTTAGGAAAGCGTCTGGAATGTTGCACCCGAGTACCAGGGGTCGAAAACTGAGACATATTTGAACACGTGTCCCGATCACACGGTTGATCATACTCTGGGTTCCACATGCATGTTTTAGCTGAAGGAAGAATCCCTTCAACCTGGAGAGTTGAGACCCGTGGAATGGGTACCATGCAATATGACTTCAAAGGGTCTTCATTTGCTCACCGAACCTCTCCAATCCTATCATTGCTGCGTTTATGCCCCTGTACACACGCTTGATTCTCTTTCGGAGACATAGCAATCCATAGGTTTTAAGATACTTACTAGTCAGGTACATTCTTAGGCGTTTAATATGGGGTGTTGAGCCCATTTCGTTGAGCAAGGAGTAGCTCTTTTCTATTACATATTTGGCTTAAGGAACTTTATCTGTGCTCATTTCAATCTCTGGTTTTATGCAGCACCCCATCTGACCTTTCCCGTTAAGCAAGCATAAGTTGGCTTTCTAAATTTGAGACCCTGTTCTGTTTTGTAATCCAGTTCCTGTGTAGCCAAGTTTTCATTCCGTGTATTAGTGATATCTTATGATGTTTCTTTTACTGTGTGACTTATTTCAGTTAGAATCATCATACCTGAATCCACTCATTATGCTGCTACGGGCCTGATGACATAGATTTCATTGCTGAGTGATATTGTATTGTACGTAAGTACCACAACTTCTTTATCCATTTTTCGCTTTCTGCGATATTGAACTTGTACCGTAAACGAGGTTCTTGTAAACAGAGCCGTCCCAAACTTTGGGGTGGCTGTGTCTTTTTGATTTTAATTTCCCTAAGCTATAGGACCATAAGTGGAAGTGCCCTAGGCTCTGTTGCTTTGTTTTTTAGATGTTTCAGGAAACACCATACACTTCTCCCGAGTGGCTGTTGGCAATTTACATCCCGCCCATCAGCATAACAAGGCTCCCAGTTCTCCATGGCCTGTCCTGCCTTTCTGGATTTTACACTTTTTTCAGATGGCCCTTTTGACCGGGGGGAAGTGAGACTTCATTGTAGTGCAGATTTCCTTTGCAAGCTTGCTTGGTTGGCCAAAAAGGGCGTATGCGTTTTTTCCTGAATATATTCAGGAAAAAACGCATACGCCCTTTTTGGCCAAGTGCATCATTGTCCACGTTCTGCCTCTTTTGCTATGCTTTAAATGCAATTCCAGTCTACCTCCTGAAATCGGTTTCCTGCAATTCTGCCCCGCTTTCAAGTCCTCTTGGCAGCCTTACTTCAGTATATTTTTGGACGATAGCTGTCATTTATAACTCTGCAGGTTTGTGAATTACAGTGCCCCTGAGCTCCTTTCTTCAACTCGCTTTCTTGTGAGCTGGCCGCAACACCGCAGGATTGCTTCAGGCCCTAATCCGGTTCCGGCACGGCACGCTGAGCCTTTGGTTAATTCCTCTTCCTGGTGGCAAATGAGAGTTAAATTTGCCCGTCCAGACACCTCCAGCTAGTCTCTCATTGGTTCTCCTATTCCTGTTCATCTTCCGCAGAAATTGCAAACTGGGCCAAACAGGAGGTTAAAGGCACTGACTCTCCAAGTCGGGAGAGTGTTAGTAAAGCGTCTGGAATGTTGCACCCGAGTACCAGGGGTCGAAAACTGAGACATATTTGAACACGTGTCCCGATCACACGGTTGATCATACTCTGGGTTCCACATGCATGTTTTAGCTGAAGGAAGAATCCCTTCAACCTGGAGAGTTGAGACCCGTGGAATGGGTACCATGCAATATGACTTCAAAGGGTCTTCATTTGCTCACCAAACCTCTCCAATCCTATCATTGCTGCGTTTATGCCCCTGTACACACACTTGATTCTCTTTCGGAGACATAGCAATCCATAGGTTTTAAGATACTTACTAGTCAGGTACATTCTTAGGCGTTTAATATGGGGTGTTGAGCCCATTTCGTTGAGCAAGGAGTAGCTCTTGTCTATTACATATTTGGCTTAAGGAACTTTATCTGTGCTCATTTCAATCTCTGGTTTTATGCAGCACCCCATCTCACCTTTCCCGTTAACAAGCATAAGTTGGTTTTCTAAATTTGAGACCCTGTTCTGTTTTGTAATCCAGTTCCTGTGTAGCCAAGTTTTCATTCCGTGTATTAGTGATATCTTATGATGTTTCTTTTACTGTGTGACTTATTTCAGTTAGAATCATCATACCTGAATCCACTCATTATGCTGCTACGGGCCTGATGACATAGATTTCATTGCTGAGTGATATTGTATTGTACGTAAGTACCACAACTTCTTTATCCATTTTTCGCTTTCTGCGATATTGAACTTGTACCGTAAACGAGGTTCTTGTAAACAGAGCCGTCCCAAACTTTGGGGTGGCTGTGTCTTTTTGATTTTAATTTCCCTAAGCTATAGGACCATAAGTGGAAGTGCCCTAGGCTCTGTTGCTTTGTTTTTTAGATGTTTCAGGAAACACCATACACTTCTCCCGAGGGGCTGTTGGCAATTTACATCCCGCCCATCAGCATAACAAGGCTCCCAGTTCTCCATGGCCTGTCCTGCCTTTCTGGATTTTACACTTTTTTCAGATGGCCCTTTTGACCGGGGGGAAGTGAGACTTCATTGTAGTGCAGATTTCCTTTGCAAGCTTGCTTGGTTGGCCAAAAAGGGCGTATGCGTTTTTTCCTGAATATATTCAGGAAAAAACGCATACGCCCTTTTTGGCCAAGTGCATCATTGTGGACGTTCTGCCTCTTTTCCTATGCTTTACATGCAATTCCAGTCTACCTCCTGAAATTGGTTTCCTGCAATTCTGCCCCGCTTTCAAGTCCTCTTGGCAGCCTTACTTCAGTATATTTTTGGATGATAGCTGTCATTTATAACTCTGCAGGTTTGTGAATTACAGTGCCCCTGAGCTCCATTCTTCAACTCGCTTTCTTGTGAGCTGGCCGCAACACCGCAGGGTTGCTTCCGGCCCTAAGCTGGTTCCGGCACGGCACACTGAGCCTTTGGTTAATTCCTCTTCCTGGTGGCAAATGAGAGTTAAATTTGCCCGTCCAGACACCTCCAGCTAGTCTCTCATTGGTTCTCCCTATTCCTGTTCATCTTCCGCAGAAATTGCAAACTGGGCCAAACAGGAGGTTAAAGGCACTGACTCTCCAAGTCGGGAGAGTGTTAGTAAAGCGTCTGGAATGTTGCACCCGAGTACCAGGGGTCGAAAACTGAGACATATTTGAACACGTGTCCCGATCACACGGTTGATCATACTCTGGGTTCCACATGCATGTTTTAGCTGAAGGAAGAATCCCTTCAACCTGGAGAGTTGAGACCCGTGGAATGGGTACCATGCAATATGACTTCAAAGGGTCTTCATTTGCTCACCGAACCTCTCCAATCCTATCATTGCTGCGTTTATGCCCCTGTACACACGCTTGATTCTCTTTCGGAGACATAGCAATCCATAGGTTTTAAGATACTTACTAGTCAGGTACATTCTTAGGCGTTTAATATGGGGTGTTGAGCCCATTTCGTTGAGCAAGGAGTAGCTCTTTTCTATTACATATTTGGCTTAAGGAACTTTATCTGTGCTCATTTCAATCTCTGGTTTTATGCAGCACCCCATCTGACCTTTCCCGTTAAGCAAGCATAAGTTGGCTTTCTAAATTTGAGACCCTGTTCTGTTTTGTAATCCAGTTCCTGTGTAGCCAAGTTTTCATTCCGTGTATTAGTGATATCTTATGATGTTTCTTTTACTGTGTGACTTATTTCAGTTAGAATCATCATACCTGAATCCACTCATTATGCTGCTACGGGCCTGATGACATAGATTTCATTGCTGAGTGATATTGTATTGTACGTAAGTACCACAACTTCTTTATCCATTTTTCGCTTTCTGCGATATTGAACTTGTACCGTAAACGAGGTTCTTGTAAACAGAGCCGTCCCAAACTTTGGGGTGGCTGTGTCTTTTTGATTTTAATTTTCCTAAGCTATAGGACCATATGTGGAAGTGCCCTAGGCTCTGTTGCTTTGTTTTTTAGATGTTTCAGGAAACACCATACACTTCTCCCGAGTGGCTGTTGGCAATTTACATCCCGCCCATCAGCATAACAAGGCTCCCAGTTCTCCATGGCCTGTCCTGCCTTTCTGGATTTTACACTTTTTTCAGATGGCCCTTTGGACCGGGGGGAAGTGAGACTTCATTGTAGTGCAGATTTCCTTTGCAAGCTTGCTTGGTTGGCCAAAAAGGGCGTATGCGTTTTTTCCTGAATATATTCAGGAAAAAACGCATACGCCCTTTTTGGCCAAGTGCATCATTGTCCACGTTCTGCCTCTTTTCCTATGCTTTAAATGCAATTCCAGTCTACCTCCTGAAATCGGTTTCCTGCAATTCTGCCCCGCTTTCAAGTCCTCTTGGCAGCCTTACTTCAGTATATTTTTGGACGATAGCTGTCATTTATAACTCTGCAGGTTTGTGAATTACAGTGCCCCTGAGCTCCATTCTTCAACTCGCTTTCTTGTGAGCTGGCCGCAACACCGCAGGATTGCTTCAGGCCCTAATCTGGTTCCGGCACGGCACACTGAGTCTTTGGTTAATTCCTCTTCCTGGTGGGAAATGAGAGTTAAATTTGCCCGTCCAGACACCTCCAGCTAGTCTCTCATTGGTTCTCCCTATTCCTGTTCATCTTCCGCAGAAATTGCAAACTGGGCCAAACAGGAGGTTAAAGGCACTGACTCTCCAAGTCGGGAGAGTGTTAGTAAATCGTCTGGAATGTTGCACCCGAGCACCAGGGCTCAAAAACTGAGACATATTTGAACACGTGTCCCGATCACATGGTTGATCATACTCTGGGTTCCACATGCATGTTTTAGCTGAAGGAAGAATCCCTTCAACCTGGAGAGTTGAGACCCGTGGAATGGGTACCATGCAATATGACTTCAAAGGGTCTTCATTTGCTCACCGAACCTCTCCAATCCTATCATTCCTGCGTTTATGCCCCGTACACACACTTGATTCTCTTTCAGAGACATAGCAATCCATAGGTTTTAAGATACTTACTAGTCAGGTACATTCTTAGGCGTTTAATATGGGGTGTTGAGCCCATTTCGTTGAGCAAGGAGTAGCTCTTGTCTATTACATATTTGGCTTAAGGAACTTTATCTGTGCTCATTTCAATCTCTGGTTTTATGCAGCACCCCACCTCACCTTTCCCGTTAAGCAAGCATAAGTTGGTTTTCTAAATTTGAGACCCTGTTCTGTTTTGTAATTCAGTTCCTGTGTAGCCAAGTTTACATTCCGTGTATTAATGATATCTTATGATGTTTCTTTTTCTGTGTGACTTATTTCAGTTAGAATCATCATACCTGAATCCACTCATTATGCTGCTACGGGCCTGATGACATAGATTTCATTGCTGCTTGATATTGTATTGTACGTAAGTACCACAACTTCTTTATCCATTTTTCGCTTTCTGCGATATTGAACTTGTACCGTAAACGAGGTTCTTGTAAACAGAGCCGTCCCAAACTTTGGGGTGGCTGTGTCTTTTTGATTTTAATTTCCCTAAGCTATAGGACCATAAGTGGAAGTGCCCTAGGCTCTGTTGCTTTGTTTTTTAGATGTTTCAGGAAACACCATACACTTCTCCCGAGTGGCTGTTGGCAATTTACATCCCGCCCATCAGCATAACAAGGCTCCCAGTTCTCCATGGCCTGTCCTGCCTTTCTGGATTTTACACTTTTTTCAGATGGCCCTTTTGACCGGGGGGAAGTGAGACTTCATTGTAGTGCAGATTTCCTTTGCAAGCTTGCTTGGTTGGCCAAAAAGGGCGTATGCGTTTTTTCCTGAATATATTCAGGAAAAAACGCATACGCCCTTTTTGGCCAAGTGCATCATTGTGGACGTTCTGCCTCTTTTGCTATGCTTTAAATGCAATTCCAGTCTACCTCCTGAAATCGGTTTCCTGCAATTCTGCCCCGCTTTCAAGTCCTCTTGGCAGCCTTACTTCAGTATATTTTTGGACGATAGCTGTCATTTATAACTCTGCAGGTTTGTGAATTACAGTGCCCCTGAGCTCCATTCTTCAACTCGCTTTCTTGTGAGCTGGCCGCAACACCGCAGGATTGCTTCAGGCCCTAATCTGGTTCCGGCACGGCACACTGAGCCTTTGGTTAATTCCTCTTCCTGGTGGCAAATGAGAGTTAAATTTGCACGTCCAGACACCTCCAGCTAGTCTCTCATTGGTTCTCCCTATTCCTGTTCATCTTCCGCAGAAATTGCAAACTGGGCCAAACAGGAGGTTAAAGGCACTGACTCTCCAAGTCGGGAGAGTGTTAGTAAAGCGTCTGGAATGTTGCACCCGAGTACCAGGGGTCGAAAACTGAGACATATTTGAACACGTGTCCCGATCACACGGTTGATCATACTCTGGGTTCCACATGCATGTTTTAGCTGAAGGAAGAATCTCTTCAACCTGGAGAGTTGAGACCCGTGGAATGGGTACCATGCAATATGACTTCAAAGGGTCTTCATTTGCTCACCGAACCTCTCCAATCCTATCATTGCTGCGTTTATGCCCCTGTACACACGCTTGATTCTCTTTCGGAGACATAGCAATCCATAGGTTTTAAGATACTTACTAGTCAGGTACATTCTTAGGCGTTTAATATGGGGTGTTGAGCCCATTTCGTTGAGCAAGGAGTAGCTCTTGTCTATTACATATTTGGCTTAAGGAACTTTATCTGTGCTCATTTCAATCTCTGGTTTTATGCAGCACCCCATCTCACCTTTCCCGTTAAGCAAGCATAAGTTGGCTTTCTAAATTTGAGACCCTGTTCTGTTTTGTAATCCAGTTCCTGTGTAGCCAAGTTTTCATTCCGTGTATTAGTGATATCTTATGATGTTTCTTTTACTGTGTGACTTATTTCAGTTAGAATCATCATACCTGAATCCACTCATTATGCTGCTACGGGCCTGATGACATAGATTTCATTGCTGAGTGATATTGTATTGTACGTAAGTACCACAACTTCTTTATCCATTTTTCGCTTTCTGCGATATTGAACTTGTACCCTAAACGAGGTTCTTGTAAACAGAGCCGTCCCAAACTTTGGGGTGGCTGTGTCTTTTTGATTTTAATTTCCCTAAGCTATAGGACCATAAGTGGAAGTGCCCTAGGCTCTGTTGCTTTGTTTTTTAGATGTTTCAGGAAACACCATACACTTCTCCCGAGTGGCTGTTGGCAATTTACATCCCGCCCATCAGCATAACAAGGCTCCCAGTTCTCCATGGCCTGTCCTGCCTTTCTGGATTTTACACTTTTTTCAGATGGCCCTTTTGACCGGGGGGAAGTGAGACTTCATTGTAGTGCAGATTTCCTTTGCAAGCTTGCTTGGTTGGCCAAAAAGGGCGTATGCGTTTTTTCCTGAATATATTCAGGAAAAAACGCATATGCCCTTTTTGGCCAAGTGCATCATTGTGGACGTTCTGCCTCTTTTCCTTTGCTTTAAATGCAATTCCAGTCTACCTCCTGAAATCGGTTTCCTGCAATTCTGCCCCGCTTTCAAGTCCTCTTGGCAGCCTTACTTCAGTATATTTTTGGACGATAGCTGTCATTTATAACTCTGCAGGTTTGTGAATTACAGTGCCCCTGAGCTCCTTTCTTCAACTCGCTTTCTTGTGAGCTGGCCGCAACACCGCAGGATTGCTTCAGGCCCTAAGCTGGTTCCGGCACGGCACACTGAGCCTTTGGTTAATTCCTCTTCCTGGTGGCAAATGAGAGTTAAATTTGCCCGTCCAGACACCTCCAGCTAGTCTCTCATTGGTTCTCCCTTTTTCTGTTCATCTTCCGCAGAAATTGCAAACTGGGCCAAACAGGAGGTTAAAGGCACTGACTCTCCAAGTCGGGAGAGTGTTAGTAAAGCGTCTGGAATGTTGCACCCGAGTACCAGGGGTCGAAAACTGAGACATATTTGAACACGTGTCCCGATCACACGGTTGATCATACTCTGGGTTCCACATGCATGTTTTAGCTGAAGGAAGAATCCCTTCAACCTGGAGAGTTGAGACCCGTGGAATGGGTACCATGCAATATGACTTCAAAGGGTCTTCATTTGCTCACCGAACCTCTCCAATCCTATCACTGCTGCGTTTATGCCCCTGTACACACGCTTGATTCTCTTTCAGAGACATAGCAATCCATAGGATTTAAGATACTTACTAGTCAGGTACATTCTTAGGCGTTTAATATGGGGTGTTGAGCCCATTTCGTTGAGCAAGGAGTAGCTCTTGTCTATTACATATTTGGCTTAAGGAACTTTATCTGTGCTCATTTCAATCTCTGGTTTTATGCAGCACCCCAACTCACCTTTCCCCTTAAGCAAGCATAAGTTGTTTTTCTAAATTTGAGAAGCTGTTCTCTTTTGTAATTCAGTTCCTGTGTAGCCAAGTTTACATTCCGTGTATTAGTGATATCTTATGATGTTTCTATTTCTGTGTGACTTATTTCAGTTAGAATCATCATACCTGAATCCACTCATTATGCTGCTACGGGCCTGATGACATAGATTTCATTGCTGAGTGATATTGCATTGTACGTAAGTACCACAACTTCTTTATCCATTTTTCGCTTTCTGCGATATTGAACTTGTACCCTAAACGAGATTCTTGTAAACAGAGCCGTCCCAAACTTTGGGGTGGCTGTGTCTTTTTGATTTTAATTTCCCTAAGCTATAGGACCATAAGTGGAAGTGCCCTAGGCTCTGTTGCTTTGTTTTTTAGATGTTTCAGGAAACACCATACACTTCTCCCGAGTGGCTGCTGGCAATTTACATCCCGCCCATCAGCATAACAAGGCTCCCAGTTCTCCATGGCCTGTCCTGCCTTTCTGGATTTTACACTTTTTTCAGATGGCCGTTTTGACCGGGGGAAGTGAGGCTTCAGTGTAGTGCAGATTTCCTTTGCAAGCTTGCTTGGTTGGCCAAAAAGGGCGTATGCGTTTTTTCCTGAATATATTCAGGAAAAAACGCATACGCCCTTTTTGGCCAAGTGCATCATTGTGGACGTTCTGCCTCTTTTCCTATGCTTTAAATGCAATTCCAGTCTACCTCCTGAAATCGGTTTCCTGCAATTCTGCCCCGCTTTCAAGTCCTCTTGGCAGCCTTACTTCAGTATATTTTTGGACGATAGCTGTCATTTATAACTCTGCAGGTTTGTGAATTACAGTGCCCCTGAGCTCCTTTCTTCAACTCGCTTTCTTGTGAGCTGGCCGCAACACCGCAGGATTGCTTCAGGCCCTAATCCGGTTCCGGCACGGCACGCTGAGCCTTTGGTTAATTCCTCTTCCTGGTGGCAAATGAGAGTTAAATTTGCCCGTCCAGACACCTCCAGCTAGTCTCTCATTGGTTCTCCTATTCCTGTTCATCTTCCGCAGAAATTGCAAACTGGGCCAAACAGGAGGTTAAAGGCACTGACTCTCCAAGTGGGGAGAGTGTTAGTAAAGCGTCTGGAATGTTGCACCCGAGTACCAGGGGTCGAAAACTGAGACATATTTGAACACGTCTCCCGATCACACAGTTGATCATACTCTGGGTTCCACATGCATGTTTTAGCTGAAGGAAGAATCCCTTCAACCTGGAGAGTTGAGACCCGTGGAATGGGTACCATGCAATATGACTTCAAAGGGTCTTCATTTGCTCACCGAACCTCTCCAATCCTATCACTGCTGCGTTTATGCACCTGTACACACGCTTGATTCTCTTTCGGAGACATAGCAATCCATAGGTTTTAAGATACTTACTAGTCAGGTACATTCTTAGGCGTTTAATATGGGGTGTTGAGCCCATTTCGTTGAGCAAGGAGTAGCTCTTGTCTATTCCATATTTGGCTTAAGGAACTTTATCTGTGCTCATTTCAATCTCTGGTTTTATGCAGCACCCCAACTCACCTTTCCCCTTAAGCAAGCATAAGTTGTTTTTCTAAATTTGAGAACCTGTTCTCTTTTGTAATTCAGTTCCTGTGTAGCGAAGTTTACATTCCGTGTAGTAGTGATATCTTATGATGTTTCTTTTTCTGTGTGACTTATTTCAGTTAGAATCATCATACCTGAATCCACTCATTATACTGCTACGGGCCTGATGACATAGATTTCATTGCTGAGTGATATTGCATTGTACGTAATTACCACAACTTCTTTATCCATTTTTCGCGTTCTGCGATATTGAACTTGTACCCTAAACGAGGTTCTTGTAAACAGAGCCGTCCCAAACTTTGGGGTGGCTGTGTCTTTTTGATTTTAATTTCCCTAAGCTATAGGACCATAAGTGGAAGTGCCCTAGGCTCTGTTGCTTTGTTTTTTAGATGTTTCAGGAAACACCATACACTTCTCCCGAGTGGCTGTTGGCAATTTACATCCCGCCCATCAGCATAACAAGGCTCCCAGTTCTCCATGGCCTGTCCTGCCTTTCTGGATTTTACACTTTTTTCAGATGGCCCTTTTGACCGGGGGGAAGTGAGACTTCAGTGTAGTGCAGATTTCCTTTGCAAGCTTGCTTGGTTGGCCAAAAAGGGCGTATGCGTTTTTTCCTGAATATATTCAGGAAAAAACGCATACGCCCTTTTTGGCCAAGTGCATCATTGTGGACGTTCTGCCTCTTTTGCTATGCTTTAAATGCAATTCCAGTCTACCTCCTGAAATCGGTTTCCTGCAATTCTGCCCCGCTTTCAAGTCCTCTTGGCAGCCTTACTTCAGTATATTTTTGGACGATAGCTGTCATTCATAACTCTGCAGGTTTGTGAATTACAGTGCCCCTGAGCTCCATTCTTCAACTCGCTTTCTTGTGAGCTGGCCGCAACACCGCAGGATTGCTTCAGGCCCTAATCCGGTTCCGGCACGGCACGCTGAGCCTTTGGTTAATTCCTCTTCCTGGTGGCAAATGAGAGTTAAATTTGCCCATCCAGACACCTCCAGCTAGTCTCTCATTGGTTCTCCTATTCCTGTTCATCTTCCGCAGAAATTGCAAACTGGGCCAAACAGGAGGTTAAAGGCACTGACTCTCCAAGTCGGGAGAGTGTTAGTAAAGCGTCTGGAATGTTGCACCCGAGTACCAGGGGTCGAAAACTGAGACATATTTGAACACGTCTCCCGATCACATGGTTGATCATACTCTGGGTTCCACATGCATGTTTTAGCTGAAGGAAGAATCCCTTCAACCTGGAGAGTTGAGACCCGTGGAATGGGTACCATGCAATATGACTTCAAAGGGTCTTCATTTGCTCACCGAACCTCTCCAATCCTATCACTGCTGCGTTTATGCCCCTGTACACACGCTTGATTCTCTTTCGGAGACATAGCAATCCATAGGTTTTAAGATACTTACTAGTCAGGTACATTCTTAGGCGTTTAATATGGGGTGTTGAGCCCATTTCGTTGAGCAAGGAGTAGCTCTTGTCTATTCCATATTTGGCTTAAGGAACTTTATCTGTGCTCATTTCAATCTCTGGTTTTATGCAGCACCCCAACTCACCTTTCCCCTTAAGCAAGCATAAGTTGTTTTTCTAAATTTGAGAACCTGTTCTCTTTTGTAATTCAGTTCCTGTGTAGCCAAGTTTACATTCCGTGTAGTAGTGATATCTTATGATGTTTCTTTTTCTGTGTGACTTATTTCAGTTAGAATCATCATACCTGAATCCACTCATTATACTGCTACGGGCCTGATGACATAGATTTCATTGCTGAGTGATATTGCATTGTACGTAAGTACCACAACTTCTTTATCCATTTTTCGCGTTCTGCGATATTGAACTTGTACCCTAAACGAGGTTCTTGTAAACAGAGCCGTCCCAAACTTTGGGGTGGCTGTGTCTTTTTGATTTTAATTTCCCTAAGCTATAGGACCATAAGTGGAAGTGCCCTAGGCTCTGTTGCTTTGTTTTTTAGATGTTTCAGGAAACACCATACACTTCTCCCGAGTGGCTGTTGGCAATTTACATCCCGCCCATCAGCATAACAAGGCTCCCAGTTCTCCATGGCCTGTCCTGCCTTTCTGGATTTTACACTTTTTTCAGATGGCCCTTTTCACCGGGGGGAAGTGAGACTTCATTGTAGTGCAGATTTCCTTTGCAAGCTTGCTTGGTTGGCCAAAAAGGGCGTATGCGTTTTTTCCTGAATATATTCAGGAAAAAACGCATACGCCCTTTTTGGCCAAGTGCATCATTGTGGACGTTCTGCCTCTTTTCCTATGCTTTACATGCAATTCCAGGCTACCTCCTGAAATCGGTTTCCTGCAATTGTGCCCCGCTTTCAAGTCCTCTTGGCAGCCTTACTTCAGTATATTTTTGGACGATAGCTGTCATTTATAACTCTGCAGGTTTGTGAATTACAGTGCCCCTGAGCTCCTTTCTTCAACTCGCTTTCTTGTGAGCTGGCCGCAACACCGCAGGATTGCTTCAGGCCCTAATCCGGTTCCGGCACGGCACGCTGAGCCTTTGGTTAATTCCTCTTCCTGGTGGCAAATGAGAGTTAAATTTGCCCGTCCAGACACCTCCAGCTAGACTCTCATTGGTTCTCCTATTCCTGTTTATTTTCCGCAGGAATTGCAAACTGGGCCAAACAGGAGGTTAAAGGCACTGACTCTCCAAGTCAGGAGAGTGTTAGTAAAGCGTCTGGAATGTTGCACCCGAGTACCAGGGGTCGAACACTGAGACATATTTGAACGCGTCTCCCGATCACACGGTTGATCATACTCTGGGTTCCACATGCATGTTTTAGCTGAAGGAAGAATCCCTTCAACCTGGAGAGTTGAGACCCGTGGAATGGGTACCATGCAATATGACTTCAAAGGGTCTTCATTTGCTCACTGAACCTCTCCAATCCTATCACTGCTGCGTTTATGCCCCTGTACACACGCTTGATTCTCTTTCGGAGACATAGCAATCCATAGGTTTTAAGATACTTACTAGTCAGGTACATTCTTAGGCCTTTAATATGGGGTGTTGAGCCCATTTCGTTGAGCAAGGAGTAGCTCTTGTCTATTACATATTTGGCTTAAGGAACTTTATCTGTGCTCATTTCAATCTCTGGTTTTATGCAGCACCCCAACTCACCTTTCCCCTTAAGCAAGCATAAGTTGGTTTTCTAAATTTGAGACCCTGTTCTCTTTTGTAATTCAGTTCCTGTGTAGCCATGTTTACATTCCGTGTATTAGTGACATCTTATGATGTTTCTTTTTCTGTGTGACTTATTTCACTTAGAATCATCATACCTGAATCCACTCATTATGCTGCTACGGGCCTGATGACATAGATTTCATTGCTGAGTGATATTGCATTGTACGTAAGTACCACAACTTCTTTATCCATTTTTCGCTTTCTGTGATATTGTACTTGTACCATCAACGAGGTTCTTGTAAACAGAGCCGTTCCAAAATTTGGGGTGGCTGTGTCTTTTTCAGTTTAATTTCCCTAAGCTATAGTACCATAAGTGGAAGTGCCCTAGGCTCTGTTGCTTTGTTTCTTAGATGTTTCAGGAAACACCATACACTTCTCCAGAGTGGCTGTTGGCAATTTACATCCCGCTCATCAGCATAACAAGGCTCCCAGTTCTCCATGGCCTGTCCTGCCTTTCTGGATTTTACACTTTTTTCAGATGGCCCTTTTGACCCTGGGGCAGTGAGACTTCATTGTAATGCAGATTTCCTTTGCAAGCTTGCTTGGTTGGCCAAAAAGGGCCTATGCGTTTTTTCCTGAATATATTCAGGAAAAAACGCATACGCCCTTTTTGGCCAAGTGCATCATTGTGGACGTTCTGCCTCTTTTCCTATGCTTTACATGCAATTCCAGTCTACCTCCTGAAATCGGTTTCCTGCAATTCTGCCCCGCTTTCAAGTCCTCTTGGCAGCCTTACTTCAGTATATTTTTGGACGATAGCTGTCATTTATAACTCTGCAGGTTTGTGAATTACAGTGCCCCTGAGCTCCTTTCTTCAACTCGCTTTCTTGTGAGCTGGCCGCAACACCGCAGGATTGCTTCAGGCCCTAATCCGGTTCCGGCACGGCACGCTGAGCCTTTGGTTAATTCCTCTTCCTGGTGGCAAATGAGAGTTAAATGTGCCCGTCCAGACACCTCCAGCTAGTCTCTCATTGGTTCTCCTATTCCTGTTTATTTTCCGCAGGAATTGCAAACTGGGCCAAACAGGAGGTTAAAGGCACTGACTCTCCAAGTCGGGAGAGTGTTAGTAAAGCGTCTGGAATGTTGCACCCGAGTACCAGGGGTCGAACACTGAGACATATTTGAACGCGTCTCCCGATCACACGGTTGATCATACTCTGGGTTCCACATGCATGTTTTAGCTGAAGGAAGAATCCCTTCAACCTGGAGAGTTGAGACCCGTGGAATGGGTACCATGCAATATGACTTCAAAGGGTCTGCATTTGCTCACCGAACCTCTCCAATCCTATCACTGCTGCGTTTATGCCCCTGTACACACGCTTGATTCTCTTTCGGAGACATAGCAATCCATAGGTTTTAAGATACTTACTAGCCAGGTACATTCTTAGGCGTTTAATATGGGGTGTTGAGCCCATTTCATTGAGCAAGGAGTAGCTCTTGTCTATTCCATATTTGGCTTAAGGAACTTTATCTGTGCTCATTTCAATCTCTGGTTTTATGCAGCACCCCAACTCACCTTTCCCCTTAAGCAAGCATAAGTTGGTTTTCTAAATTTGAGACCCTGTTCTCTTTTGTAATTCAGTTCCTGTGTAGCCATGTTTACATTCCGTGTATTAGTGACATCTTATGATGTTTCTTTTTCTGTGTGACTTATTTCACTTAGAATCATCATACCTGAATCCACTCATTATGCTGCTACGGGCCAGATGACATAGATTTCATTGCTGAGTGATACTGCATTGTACGTAAGTACCACAACTTCTTTATCCATTTTTCACTTTCTGTGATATTGTACTTGTACCATCAACGAGGTTCTTGTAAACAGAGCCATTCCAAAATTTAGGGTGGCTGTGTCTTTTTCAGTTTAATTTCCCTAAGCTATAGTACCATAAGTGGAAGTGCCCTAGGCTCTGTTGCTTTGTTTCTTAGATGTTTCAGGAAACACCATACACTTCTCCAGAGTGGCTGTTGGCAATTTACATCCCGCTCATCAGCATAACAAGGCTCCCAGTTCTCCATGGCCTGTCCTGCCTTTGTGGATTTTACACTTTTTTCAGATGGCCCTTTTGACCCTGGGGCAGTGAGACTTCATTGTAATGCAGATTTCCTTTGCAAGCTTGCTTGGTTGGCCAAAAAGGGCGTATGCGTTTTTTCCTGAATATATTCAGGAAAAAACGTATACGCCCTTTTTGGCCAAGTGCATCATTGTGGACGTTCTGCCTCTTTTCCTATGCTTTACATGCAATTCCAGTCTACCTCCTGAAATCGGTTTCCTGCAATTCTGCCCCGCTTTCAAGTCCTCTTGGCAGCCTTACTTCAGTATATTTTTGGACGATAGCTGTCATTTATAACTCTGCAGGTTTGTGAATTACAGTGCCCCTGAGCTCCTTTCTTCAACTCGCTTTCTTGTGAGCTGGCCGCAACACCGCAGGATTGCTTCAGGCCCTAATCCGGTTCCGGCACGGCACGCTGAGCCTTTGGTTAATTCCTCTTCCTGGTGGCAAATGAGAGTTAAATTTGCCCGTCCAGACACCTCCAGCTAGTCTCTCATTGGTTCTCCTATTCCTGTTTATTTTCCGCAGGAATTGCAAACTGGGCCAAACAGGAGGTTAAAGGCACTGACTCTCCAAGTCGGGAGAGTGTTAGTAAAGCGTCTGGAATGTTGCACCCGAGTACCAGGGGTCGAAAACTGAGACATATTTGAACGCGTCTCCCGATCACACGGTTGATCATACTCTGGGTTCCACATGCATGTTTTAGCTGAAGGAAGAATCCCTTCAACCTGGAGAGTTGAGACCCGTGGAATGGGTACCATGCAATATGAGTTCAAAGGGTCTGCATTTGCTCACCGAACCTCTCCAATCCTATCACTGCTGCGTTTATGCCCCTGTACACACGCTTGATTCTCTTTCGGAGACATAGCAATCCATAGGTTTTAAGATACTTACTAGCCAGGTACATTCTTAGGCGTTTAATATGGGGTGTTGAGCCCATTTCGTTGAGCAAGGAGTAGCTCTTGTCTATTCCATATTTGGCTTAAGGAACTTTATCTGTGCTCATTTCAATCTCTGGTTTTATGCAGCACCCCAACTCACCTTTCCCCTTAAGCAAGCATAAGTTGGTTTTCTAAATTTGAGACCCTGTTCTCTTTTGTAATTCAGTTCCTGTGTAGCCATGTTTACATTCCGTGTATTAGTGACATCTTATGATGTTTCTTTTTCTGTGTGACTTATTTCACTTAGAATCATCATACCTGAATCCACTCATTATGCTGCTACGGGCCAGATGACATACATTTCATTGCTGAGTGATACTGCATTGTACGTAAGTACCACAACTTCTTTATCCATTTTTCACTTTCTGTGATATTGTACTTGTACCATCAACGAGGTTCTTGTAAACAGAGCCATTCCAAAATTTGGGGTGGCTGTGTCTTTTTCAGTTTAATTTCCCTAAGCTATAGTACCATAAGTGGAAGTGCCCTAGGCTCTGTTGCTTTGTTTCTTAGATGTTTCAGGAAACACCATACACTTCTCCAGAGTGGCTGTTGGCAATTTACATCCCGCTCATCAGCATAACAAGGCTCCCAGTTCTCCATGGCCTGTCCTGCCTTTGTGGATTTTACACTTTTTTCAGATGGCCCTTTTGACCCTGGGGCAGTGAGACTTCATTGTAATGCAGATTTCCTTTGCAAGCTTGCTTGGTTGGCCAAAAAGGGCGTATGCGTTTTTTCCTGAATATATTCAGGAAAAAACGCATACGCCCTTTTTGGCCAAGTGCATCATTGTGGACGTTCTGCCTCTTTTCCTATGCTTTACATGCAATTCCAGTCTACCTCCTGAAATCGGTTTCCTGCAATTCTGCCCCGCTTTCAAGTCCTCTTGGCAGCCTTACTTCAGTATATTTTTGGACGATAGCTGTCATTTATAACTCTGCAGGTTTGTGAATTACAGTGCCCCTGAGCTCCTTTCTTCAACTCGCTTTCTTGTGAGCTGGCCGCAACACCGCAGGATTGCTTCAGGCCCTAATCCGGTTCCGGCACGGCACGCTGAGCCTTTGGTTAATTCCTCTTCCTGGTGGCAAATGAGAGTTAAATTTGCCCGTCCAGACACCTCCAGCTAGTCTCTCATTGGTTCTCCTATTCCTGTTTATCTTCCGCAGGAATTGCAAACTGGGCCAAACAGGAGGTTAAAGGCACTGACTCTCCAAGTGGGGAGAGTGTTAGTAAAGCGTCTGGAATGTTGCACCCGATACCAGGGGTCGAAAACTGAGACATATTTGAACTCGTTTTCCGATCACACGGTGGATCATACTCTGGGTTCCACATGCATGTTTTAGCTGAAGGAAGAATCCCTTAAACCTGGAGAGTTGAGACCCATGGAATGGGTACCATGCAATATGACTTCAAAGGGTCTGCATTTGCTCACCGAACCTCACCAATCCTATCACTGCTGTGTTTATGCCGCTGTACACACGCATCATTCTCTTTTGGAGATATATAAATCCATAGGTTTTAAGATTCTTACTAGTCAGGTATATTCTTAGGCGTTTAATATGGGGTGTAGGGTCCACTTCGTTGAGCAAGGAGTAGCTCTTGTCTATTACATATTTGGCTTAAGGAACTTTATCTGTGCTCATTTCAATCTCTGGTTTTATGCAGCACCCCAACTCAGCTTTCCCCTTAAGCAAGCATAGGTTGGTTTTCTACATTTGAGACCCTGTGCTGTTTTGTAATTCAGTTCCTGTGTAGCCAAGTTTACATTCCGTGTATTAGTGATATCTTATGATGTTTCTTTTTCTGTGTGACTTATTTCACTTAGAATCATCGTACCTGAATCCACTCATTATGCTGCTATGGGCCTGATGACATAGATTTCATTGCTGAGTGATATTGCGTTGTACGTAAGTACCACAACTTCTTTATCCATTTTTCGCTTTCTGCGATATTGAACTTGTACCTTAAACGAGGTTCTTGTAAACAAAGCCGTCCCAAACTTTGAGGTGGCTGTGTCTTTTTGAATTCAATTTCCCTAAGCTATAGAACCATAAGTTGAAGTGCCCTAGGCTCTGTTGCTTTGTTTTTTAGATGTTTCAGGAAACACCATACACTTCTCCAGAGTGGCTGTTGGTAATTTACATCCGCCCATCAGCATAACGAGGCTCCCAGTTCTCCATGGCCTGACCTGCCTTTCTGGATTTTACAATTTTTTCAGATGGCCCTTTTGACCGGGGGGCAGTGAGACTTCATTGTAGTTCAGATTTCATTTGTAAGCTTGCTCGGTTCGCCAAAAAGGGCGTATGCGTTTTTTCCTGAATATATTCAGGAAAAATCGCATACGCCCTTTTTGGCCAAGTGCATCATTGTGGACGTTCTGCCTCTTTTCCTATGCTTTAAATGCAGTTCCAGTCTACCTCCTGGAATTGGTTTCCTTCAATTATGCCCCACTTTCAAGTCCCCTTGGCAGCCTTACTTCAATATAATTTTGGACGATAGCTGTCATTTATAACTCTACAGGTTTGTGAATGACAGTGCCCCTGAGCTCCTTTCTTCAACTTGCTTTCCTGTGAGCTGGACGCAACACTGCAAGATTGCTTCAGGCCCTAGTGTGGTTCCAGCATGGCACACTGAGCCTTTGCTTAATTCCTCTTCCTGGTGGGAAATGAGAGTTAAATTTGCCCGTCCAGACACCTCCAGCTAGTCTCTCATGTGTTCTCCCTATTCCTGTTCAATTTCCGCAGAAATTGCAAACTGGGCCAAAAAGGAGGTTAAAGGCACTGACTCTCCAAGTGGGGAGAGTGTTAGTAAAGCGTCTGGAATGTTGCACCCGAGTACCAGGGGACGAAAACAGAGACACATTTGAACATGTTTCCCGATGACACGGTGGATCATACTCTGGGTTCCACATGCATGTTTTAGCTGAAGGAAGAATCCCTTAAACCTGGAGAGTTGAGACCCATGGAATGGGTACCATGCACTATGACTTCAAAGGGTCTGCATTTGCTCACCGAACCTCAACAATCCTATCACTGCTGTATTTATGCCGCTGTACACACGCTTGATTCTATTTCGGAGACATATAAATCCATAGGTTTTAAGATGCTTACTAGACAGGTATATACTTAGGCGTTTAATATGAGGTGTTCAGTCCACTTCGTTGAGCAAGGTGTATCTATTGTCTGTTATATATTTGGCTTATGGAATGGTATCTGTGCTCATTTCCATCTCTGGTTTTATGCAGCACCGCAACTCACCTTTCCCCTTAAGCAAGCATAAGTTGGTTTTCTACATTTGAGACCCTGTTCTGTTTTGTAATTCAGTTCCTGTGTAGCCAAGGTTACATTCCCTGTATTAGTGATATCTTATGATGTTTCTTTTTCTGTGTGACTTATTTCACTTAGAATCATCGTACCTGAATCCACTCATTATGCTGCTACAGGCCTGATGACATAGATTTCATTGCTGAGTGATATTGCATTGTACGTAAGTACCACAACTTCTTTATCCATTTCTCGCTTTCTGTGATATTCAACTTGTGCCATAAACGAGGTTCTTGTAAACAGAGCTGTCCCAAACTTTGGGGTGGCTGTGTCTTTTTGATTTTAATTTCCCTAAGCTATAGAACCATAAGTGGAAGTGCCCTAGGCTCTGTTGCTTTGTTTTTTAGATGTTTCAGGAAACACCATACACTTCTCCAGTGTGGCTGTTGGCAATTTACATCCGCCCATCAGCATAACGAGGCTCCCAGTTCTCCATGGCCTGACCTGCCTTTCTGGATTTTACACTTTTTTCAGATGGCCCTTTTGACTGGGGGCAGTGAGACTTCATTGTAGTGCAGATTTCATTTGCAAGCTTGCTTGGTTGGCCAAAAAGTGCGTATGAGTTTTTTCCTGAATATATTCAGGAAAAAACGCATACGCCCTTTTTGGCCAAGTGCATCATTGTGGACGTTCTGCCTCTTTTCCTATGCTTTACATGCAATTCCAGTCTACCTCCTGAAATCGGTTTCCTGCAATTCTGCCTTGCTGTCAGTGCCTCTACATAGCCTTACCTGAATATAGTTTTGGAAAATAGTTGGCCTTTATAACTCTGCAGGTTTTTGAATTGCAGTTGCCCTTAGTTCCATTTTTCAGCTCTTATTTTTGTGATCTTGCCTCATAACCACAGGATTTCTTCAGGCCCTATTTTTCTTCTGGGGCGCCTTGTTGTGCCTTTGGTTAATTCTTCTTCCTATGTGAAATTAGAGTGACATGTGGGCATTGAAACCGCTACAGCTATTTTCTCACTGGTTCCCCCTATTCCCATTCATCCTCCGCACTAACTGCAGACTGTGCGATACCGGAACTTAAAGTCATTGACTCTCCATGTGGGGATGTTGTTAGTAAAGTGGCTGGAATGTTGATCCGGAGCCCCAGGAGAGGAAAATGAGGTGCGTTTTAGAAACCTTTCCTGATCATATGGTATACCATCTGCTGGATTTCCCATGCATGTTTTAGCTGTAGGAAGATTCCCTTCAACCTGCAGTGTTGGGACCCTTGGAATGAGTAGCATGAAGTATTGCATTAAACTTTCGGCAGTTGCTCAGCAAAGCTCACCAATCCGCTCAGCCTCAAGTGTCCAGCCTTATGTCTTATCCAGCTGTGGGTTTATATGTGGTCATTCCAGGTTGCATCACAGCCCCTGAGCGAATTTTGTAAGAAGTTTTCTCTCTTTCATTGTTTCTGCGTTTTGGTTTTAAAATTTATTTCTATAATGGGGTTTAGCTCATTTTCACTGCTGTGTTTGTGCCGCTCTGCACACACTTGATTCCCTTATGGAGATATATCAATACATGGGTTTTAAGATTCTTATTACTCAGATATATTTCTCTGCGGTGTATAGGGTGTGTTGAGGCCAGTTCATTGAGCAAGGTGTAGATCTTGTCTAATACCTATTTGGTTTATTGAATGGTATCTGTGCTAATTTCAAACTCTGGTTTTATGCATCACCCCACCTTTCCTTTCCCCTTAAGCTGACATAAGTGTGTTTTCTAAATGTGAGACACTGTTCTGTTTTGTAATTCATTTTTTGTGCAGCCATATTTATCCTCCCTCTATAAGTGATATCTTATGATATGTTTCTTTTTCTGTTTGACTTATTTCAAGTAGTATTATCGGACCTAAATCCACTCTTTATCCTTCTACTAGCCTTATTACATTGATTTCATGGTGAAGAGATATTCCATTGTACATAAGTACCACATTTTCTTTATCCATTTTTCTCTTTCCTGGGATATTTAAGGTGTACTGAAGTTGAGGTTCTTGTAAACAGAGTAGCCCTAAAATGTGGTGTGCTTGTGTCTTGTTGATTTTTAGACTTCCCTAGATATACTCCCATGATTGGAAGTGCCCTATGCTCTGTAGCTCTGTTTTTTAGATGATTTAGGAACCACCATACACTTCTCCAGAGTGGCTCTCAGCAGTTCACACACTGTCCATCAGCGTATAAAGGCTCCCTGTTCTCCATGGCCTGTCCTGCATTTCTGGTTTTTACAATTTTTTCAGATGGCCCTTTTGACCGGTGGGAAATGAGACTTCTTTGTTGTGCATATTTGTGTTGCTTGCTTGCTTGGTTGCCCATAAAGGGCGTATGTGTTTTTCCCTGGATATATTCAGGAAAAAACGCATACTCCCTTTTGGGCCAACTGCATCATTGTCGAAATTCTGCCGCTTTTCATGTGCTTTAAAGACGAGTCCAATCTATCTCTTGAAATCTGTTTCTTGCAATTCTGTCTTGCATTCAGATCCTCTTCTTTGCCTTACCTCAACATATTTTTGGACGTTAGTTTTCATTTATAACTCTGCAGGTTTGTGAATTGCAGTGACCCTGAGCTCCATTTTTTAAGTTGCTCTTTTGTGAGCTGGCCTCAAAGCCGCAGGATTGCTTCAGGCCCTATTTTGGCTCCGGCGAGGCGGGCTGAGCCTTTTTTTAATTCTTATTCTTAATGGGAAATTAGAGTGACATGTGCCCGTCCAAACCCCTACAACTATTCTCTCATTGGTTCCCCCTCTTCCTGTTCATCCTCCTCACAATTTGCAAAATGTGTGAAACAGAAGTTTAAATGTGCTGATTCTCTAAGTGGGGAGATTCTAAGTAACATGGCTGGAATGATGAACAGGAGCACCAGGAGAGGATAAATGAGGTGCATTTTAGACACATCTCCCGATCACATGGTGTACAGTCCTCTGGGTTTTCCATGCATGTTTTAGCTGTAGGAAGATCCCTTGAACCTGCAGATTTGGGACCCATTGAATGGGTACCAGGTAGTATTACTTTAAAGGGTGTGCATTTCCTCACCCAACCTCACATTTCTCTTAGCGCGAACAGTTTCCAGTCTTATGTCTCATCCTGCTGTGGGTCTAGATGTGTTCAATCCATGTTGCATCACTGTCCCTGAGGAAAAGTTGTAAGAGGTTTTCTCTGTCTCTCTGTCGTTTATTTTTTGCAATTTATCACTATATTGGTTACAGCTGATTTTCAAAGCTCTATTTCTTGCTGCTGTACATCCACTTGATTCACGTACAGAGAGACATCAATAAATTCTTTTTCAGATTCTTACCAGTCATAGATATTCTTTTCCGGTGACCTGAGTGTGCTGAGTGCAGTTCTTTTAGCTACCGTGTAGGCCTTGTTGATTATCAGTTTGGTATTTGGAATGGTATCTTTGCTAATTTCAACCTCCTGGATGATGCCTCACCCCTCCCCACCTTTCCCGTTCAGCAGCCTTACGCGTGCTTTCTACATATTTGGCTATGTTTTTGTTTTGTAATTTATTTCATGTGTAGCCATTTTGGATTCCACCTTTAAGTGATATCTTATGATATGTGTCTTTTTCTTTTTGAATTCTGTCACTTAGAATGATCATACGTAACTCCTCCGGAGTTGTTACAACTGGCCATATCTCATTGATTTCCAGGCTGAGTAATATTCCACTCTACATAAGTACCACATCTCTATCCATTTTTTCCCTCCAGAGACATTTAAGTTCTATCCTAGTCGAGGATCTTTTAAACAGAGAGGCAGTAAACATTGGGGTGCCTGTGTCCTCTCGATTTTTGTTTTTCCCAAGATATACGCCCATGAGTGCAAGTGCCCTATGCTCTGTAGCTCATTTTTTAGATGCTTTAGTAAACACAATACACTTCTCCAGAATGGCCGTTGGCAATATACATTTCCACTATAAGCCTCACAGGGCTCCCTCTTCTCCTTGCCCTGTCCTGCATTTCTGGTGTTTACACTTTATGAGGATGGCTCTTCTGACTGATGCGAAGTGATATCTTTTGTAGTATTGATTTCCAGTGCCCACCTGTTTGGTTGGCTAAAAAAGTGTATGCCCTTTTCTTGAATATATACAGAAAAAAACGCATACAGCCTTTTTGGCCAACTGCAATGTTGGCAATGTTCAGCCCCTTTTCTTGTGCTTAATGGCGAGTCCTTTCTACCTCCTCAAATCCCTTTCCTGCCATTCTCCCTTGCTTACCAATCCTTTTCTCTGACTTTCCTCAAGACATTTTTCAGTGATAGATATTTTCAACTCTGCAGTTTCGTGAATTTTACTGCCCCTGAGTTCCATTGTTCAACTTGTGTTTATGGGAACTGGCCACAAAGCAGTGGGATTTCCTCAAGCCCTATACTGTTTCTATGGGCAACCCTAGCCTTTGGTCAATTCGTCTTCCTGATTGGAAATTAGAGTGACATGTGCCTGTCTGAACACCTAGGACTTGTCTCTCATTGTTCCTCATCCTTCCGCTTCATCCTCTGGACAAATTCCAAACTGTACACAACAGGATGTTGACAGTGCTGACATCTCCAAGTGGGGAGACTGTTAGTAAAGACGCTGGAGGGGTAAACCCGAGCACCAGGAGATGAGGAGATGAGATGCCTTTTCCAAACTCTTCCCGATCAGACGGTATACCATCCTCTGGATGTGACAGACATGTTTTAGCAGTAGGAAGAGTCCCATTCATGTAAGGAGAACGCCAGGGCTTTTTCAAAATCAGTGTCTCCCCGAAACCCAAACTGGGGAGTTTTTTAAGCTACGGCTACACATATGTTCATTAAGGGCCTTGGGAAGTAGGCAGAGTCCAAACTTTAGATGATTGAAGTCTTCAGGGTCAGAAGCACTCACCACCGGCTTCCCTTAGGTTACACTTTAACTGTCATTGATAGATGATGTCAATAAAAATATCTATTCTTTTTCCGATTATTTCCCCTTATAGGTTATTGCAAAATATTGAGTGTAGTTCCCTGTGCTATACAGTAGTTCCTTGTTGATGATCTACTTTATACATAGCAGTGTGTATGTGTTAATTCCAAACTGTTAATTTATCCCTCCTCCCACCTTTCCCCTTTGATAATAATAAATTATAAGATTTTATACTTCTCAGAAATGGGGGAGCTGAAAGAGAGGTATCATTTTCAATGGAAAAGCATTTAAAACAAGATTGAAGCTTTAACCAAGATTATTAGATGTACATCCTTGGAAAGAAATCACTTCATTTCTCTAATGTTGACCTGACAAATAAGACAAACCTTTTCACTGAACTTGCTTATGATAAAGTGATGGAAATATCAAATGGAAGTGTTAGAAACATCTTATTTTACCCGAGCCTTCTAAACTGTTCTATGTTAACTACAGTTTGGCTCACACATCTGTTCATTGAAGTTACAATAGTCTCAATTTCTGTTACTGATCCTCCAGAGTGGACCCCAACAAGTGTCCCCCTGCCCAGTGTCATTGGGGCCAACAGATCGAGACTGAGTTTGGTTCCCAAGCAAAGGAAACTTTATATTTTGATCAGAGAATGGAGAGGTGAGAGCATGCACTACCCCGTGGGCTGTGGGCTGGGCTGCTGTGTAGAGATCCTGTCAGAGTCAGTGGGAGGGAGGGGGCGGAGCTCTCGAGGGCCGGGTTGGCTGCAGCTCAGGCTCTATATCTCGGAGTCTGCACTGGGCCCCAGGAGCTGAGGTGTCGACCCAGCCATTCTGCACTAGGAAATCTGGTCTGAAGTGCCGGGTGTGGAACCTCTGCATGCGGGACCCTAGGAGCACGTGAAATTAGACAAAGCACAAAGGATAAAAAAGGTCAGACTTGACTTTATTGCCCAGATTCTATTTTTATCTCCCAGGGATTTTTAGTGGGCTTTGCTGGGGACAAACCCCTCCTCTGCCTTTTGTCCCGTTCCTCATTCTTGGAGTGCTGAGGGTGCAGACCCTTCTTCTGTAACTGCTGAGTGCTGAGTTGGGAGCCCTCATACCAGGGGACGAGGGTCAGAACTTCTCCCCAGCAGCCTCCAGGTGACGTTGATTGGCCCCAGGACCCCTGCCTCCCTGCTCGTCCGCCTGAGCACCAGCATTGGAAGTGTTATCGATTCTAATGACCTTTGAGGGTCCAGGAAAGAGATGTGCAGAGACGCTGTGGGGGCCGATTTCACCCCGCCCCACATTTGTTCGGCCACCTTAGGCTGACCGTTTCTGCCAGCCTAGATGCTCTGACCAGTAGTCTGCTCTTTCTTCAATTAGGCCCCTGAATTAACGTAAAAACAGCACCAGGTGTCAGAGCCTTGCCCGCTCAACTCCCAGACAGTCCAGGGTCAGTGGTGATCAAGGACCATGATGGCCACTGAGTCAACAGCCTTTTGAAGTAAACAGGAGTCCAGCCGGTCTTATTGGCCACCATCATCACGGTGTCTGTAGGCTTTTCTATGGTGACAGTGTGATATACGGTTCCCCCGCCAAGATTATTAGCTCCCCTCCGGGTGCAGTAAGTCCTGCAAGCAGTAGTCTACTCCTTCGGGACACACTATTGTTGTTTTATGAGAGAAAGTCCAGGTCAAGTGATGTTCACACGAGTCGTCATGGTGCCCTGTTGCCCCCGGTTATCTCTCTGGATGTTGGAGTTGGAGGGCCTCCTCACCCGAGGTCGGTGTGCCCACGGAGCGAACCCTGCAACTTCAGGGCATGGTTGGTGATTAGGATCACCACGTGGGGTCCTTTTCCCTTAGGAGGGAGGTGGCCTTTTGGGCTGCTGATTTCCAGGTTTTTAGATACCGCCAGTATCTTGGCCAGATGTGGCAGTGGGCCAAGCCCCTTGGTGACTGTAGTTTATCCTACCTGGATGGCATTCTTGCGTTGTTCCATTTCAAGTGGTCCCAGTTTTTGCACTAATTCTCCAATGGCGATTCACCTTTCACCGGGAATGGAAAGGTCAAAGGGTTTAGCTCAATTAGGGAGTTCCAGGGCAAGGGTCTGAATTGACTGCTCTTTCCATTCTTGAAAGGCCACTTCTGGATTCTGTTCAAAAGGATCATCATCTTTTCCTTTCAGTGTTTCATATAGAGGCCCAGCTAGTAGACTGTAGTTAGGGATCCAGAAGCAGCAAACCCTGGCCTCCCCAGGAACCCCTAAGCTGTCTTCTAGTTTTAGAAAGGGGTAAGGCTGCAAATGGTTTCTTCCCTTTCCTGGGATGGGCTTCTCCGACCTTGTGTGAGAATGAAGCCCAGGCAGGTCACCGCAGTCTGTGATATTTGAGCTTTTTCTTGGACAACTTCTATCCTTTATTGGCTTGGTAGTTCAGAGGCCTCCTTAGTAGGGCTGGCGATCAGAATGTCATCTGCATATTGAAGGAGGGTTTCCTTTTCCAGAGGTAGAACTTTTCGGTCTTTAGCTAAGCTTTCCCCAAAGATGGTGTGGGAATTTTTGAACCCTTGGGGCAAGACGGCCCGGAAGTATTGTTTTAGTTGTATGTTGAGTCCTGCCACTCACAAGCCAAAATTTCTTGTGACTCTGGGACTAATGGAATACAAAAGAAGGCATCATTGAAGACTAATACAGAATACCATGTCCTGGTGGTTGGTAGAATGACCAGCAGGGTGTAGGAATCAGGAGCAACTGGAGGTATATCCTCGGTGGCTTCACTGACTGTCCTGACATCCTTTACCAGGTCCCCAGCAGCCCATGGGGCTGTCGTGGTCAGGCCAATCCCAGGATATGGAGCTCTCCTGGGCAGGTACCCCACCCCCAACCCAGCCCACGGGGCTCTCATGGTCAGGCCCCTCCCAGGATACAGAGCTACCCTTGCAGGTACCGTGGCAGGGCTGGGCACACAGGAACCGTGCACATAGCCCTCATTGAAGAGCACCCCCAGCTCACCTGTCGCTCAGAGCTGACACAGAGCACCTCAGAGCAGGACTTGAACTAACAAACAGCAGCTCCGACAGGTCTGTGACCCTGGGCATCACTCTGTGTGGCCTCCCTCCACCTGGTCTTCCAGACACTTCCACTGCACCCAGGGCACCAGGCCTCTGTCTCCAACCACCACCCACCCCTCCTCTCCCTGACTCCTGGGTTCCTCTCATTAGGAGAGGGTTTTCTTGAAGTTGTCTCCCACTCATGGGCCAGATAAAATGATTAGAAAACAAGCCAAAGCTGCAGCCCCTTGTCTATCCTGACTCTCAGGAGCCCACACCTGTTCCTTGGACCTGGCCGGTTCAGCAAGTTCCATTTTCTTCAACTGTGAGCCCCTGAGGGGTGATGATTGGCTGACCTGGGCAGCCTTACCATGCCGGCCTGCCCTCCCCAGGTGTGCCTGGGTTGAGATCAACATAAATACCACTCCAGGCAGCAAGAGACCCTGCAGCTGTGCCTGACGCCATTTTCTCTGCCCTGTCAGCAGTCTCGGGGCTGGGCTGGTGGGAGGGAGTGAGAGGCCACGGCTTTGTGGGTGGCCCAGTGTGAGTGGGGCTCTGCTGGACTTTCTGCAGCAGTTGCCAGGCTGCCACCTGCTAAAGAAGAGGATGTGTCACCCATACCTGCTGCTGGAATTTCTCCCTGGGCAGAGGTGAGGAAGGAAAAAAGCAGTGGGGACAGGGACAGGACGGGTATCTCAGGCAGGGAAATGGGGAAATGGAAATCTTCCAGAAGAGCACCCAGGGCCAGGACCATCCTGGCTGGCCTGCAGGCACCAAGTCAGCTGGCATGCTGTCACTCGTGTGGCTCCATGGCCCTTCCTCTAGGCTTTCAAGTCCTTGTATATATTCAGGTGTTTTACCTGGGAAGGGTGGGAACAGTTCAGCAGCAACTGGCCTGGGGCTCAGCTCACGTTTACTCACAGATGCCTCGGCACGGTGCCCCAGCTTTGCAATGAGGACGCTTGTTGTGTGGGGGCTGCTGGCTGAATGGGAGACGATTCCCCACCACTGACCAACTTCAGAATTGTTTACAACTGGAGCAAGTGCCCTGATACAGTTTTCCTCTGTGTAACTGGTGGGTTCTGTTTTGTTTTTCTCTTTTTCATTTTTGGTTCAAGGTAGATTTTATTCCTCTTTTTTGTATTTACAGATATAAGCATGGAAATAATTTATTCATATAAATACATGTATGTGAAGGGAATAATTGTTTTTTCTATTTTATTTTTTAAATTTTATTTCTTTTTAATTTTGAATTTTATTTTATATTTTTATACAGCAGGTTCTTATTGGTTACCTATTTTATACATATAAATGTTTACATGCCAATCCCAATCTCTCAACTCCTCCCACCACCACACCTTCAAGAGCTTTCCCCCCTTGTGTCCATACGATTGTTGTCTACATCTGTTGCTCTATTTATTCCTTGCAAAATGGTTCATCTGTACAGTTTTTCTAGGTTCCACATATATGCATGAATATACAAGATTTGTTTTTCTCTTTCTGACTTACTTCACTCTGTATGACAGTCTCTAGATCCATCGACGTCTCTACAAATGACCCAATTTCATTCCTTTCATGGCTTAGTAATATTCCACTTTATATATGTACCACATCTTTATGCATTCGTCTGTCTGTGGGCATTTAGGTTGCTTCCATTACCTCGATATTGTAAATAGAGATGCAATGAACATTGCGGTGAATGTCTCTTTTTGATTTATGGTTTTGTCTGGGTATATGTCCAGTACTGGGATTGCTGTATCATAGGGTAATTCTATTATTAGTTTCTTAAGAAACTCCATATTGTTCTCCATAGTGACTGTATCAATTTATATTCCCAACAATAGTGAAAGAGGCTTCCTTTTCTCCACACCCTTTCCAGCATTTGTTGTTTGTAGATTTTCAGATGATGCCCATTCTAACAGGTGTGAGGTGATACCTCATTGTTGAGTCCATTTCGTTGAGCAAGGGGTAGGTCTTGTCTATTACATATTTGGCTTATGGAACGGTATCTGTGCTAATTTCAAACTCTGGTTTTATGCAGCACCCCAACTCACCTTTCCCCTTAAGCAAGCATAAGTTGGTTTTCTAAACTTGAGACCCTGTTCTGTTTTGTAATTCAGTTCCTGTGTAGCCAAGTTTACATTCCGTGCATTAGTGATACCTTATGATGTTTCTTTTTCTGTGTGACTTATTTCACTTAGAATCATCGTGCCTCAATCCACTCATTATGCTGGTACAGGCCTGGTGACACAGATTTCATTGCTGAGTGGTATTCTGTTGTACGTAAGTACCGCAACTTCTTTATCAATTATTTGTTCTCTGGGATATTTAACTTGAACTGTAGAAGAGGTTCCTGTAAACACAGCCGTCCCGAATTTTGGGGTGGCTGTGTCTTTTTGATTTTAATTTCCCTAAGCTATAGGCCCATAAGTGGAAATGCCCTAGACTCTGTTGCTTTGTTTTCCAGATGTATCAGGAAACACCATACACTTCTCCAGAGTGGCTGTTGGCAATTTACATCCCACCCATCAGCATAACAAGGCTCCTTTTTCCCCATGGCCTGTCTTGCCTTTCTGGATTTTACACTTTTTTCAGATGGCCCTTTAGACCGGGGGGAAGTGACACTTCATAGTAGTTCGGATTTCCATTGCAAGCTTGCTTGGTTTGCCAAAAAGGGCGTATGTGTTTTTTCCTGAATATATTCAGGAACAAACTCATACGCCCTTTTTTGCCAAGTGCATCATTGTCGATGTTCTGCCTCTTTTCCTATGCTTTAAATGCAAATCCAGTCTACCTCCTGAAATCGGTTTCCTGAAATTCTGCCCTGCTTTCAAGTCCTCTTCGCAGCCTTACTTCAATATATTTTTGGACGTTATCTGTCATTTATAACTCTGCAGGTTTGTGAATGACAGTGCCCCTGAGCTCCTTTCTTCAACTCGCTTTCTTGTGAGCTGGCCGCAAACCTGCAAGACTGCTTCAGGCCCTAATCTGCTTCTGGCAGGGCACGCTGAGCCTTTGGTTAATTCCTCTTCCTGGTGGGAAATGAGTGTTAAATATGCCCGTCCAGACACCTACCTCACTCTCAACCCCTTGGTGATGTGGGTCCTCTGGTTTGTGGCCACCTTTGCTGGGTTCCTCACCTTTCGATGATGTGGCCCCACTAGTGTGAGGACACTCCTGCCTGGTTCTCATCCACGTGGTTATGTGGACCCCCTGGTGAGAGTCTGTTCCTGGCTGTGTTCCTCACCCTTCTGTGAGGGAGACCTTCTGCTGATAGGTCACTCCTGCATGGCTGGCACACATTGCCTTGGTGAAGTCAGCCATGTGGTGGCAGTTGGAGCGTGCTGGGAATCTCCTCCCCCCGGTGTTGAGGGCCCTCTTGCGTCAGGCCCTAACTGCTGGGCTCACCAACTTTTCTTAGTGAGCCCAGTGATGCTTTGGCACTCCTCTTAGGATCCCATCTCCATGGGGATGTGGGCCTTCTGCTCTGAGGTCCCAACGGCTGGGTTGTTCACATTTTCATGATGTGGGCTCTCTGGTGTTAGTTCACAGAGGCCTGGATCCCATAGCCTCTGTGCTCTTGGCCGCCTGCTGGGAGGTTCCAACTGCTGGATTCCTCACTTTTTAAATTTTTTGGGCCCTCTGTTGTGAGGATCCTCCTGCCTGCCTCACTCCCAGCCCCTTCGTGATGTGTGTCGTCTGGTTTGAGGCCACATGTGCTGGGTTCCTCACCTTTCGATGATGTGGGACCAATGGTCTTAGGAGACTCCTGCCTGGTTCACATCCCCTTGGTGATGTGGGCCCTCTGTTGAGAGTCTGATCCTGGCTGGGTTCCTCACCCATCTGTGAGGTGGGCCGTCCGCTGTGAGGTCACTCCTGCCTGGCTTGCTCACCTCGCCTTGTGGACATGAGCCCTCTGGTGGCACTTGGAGCCTGCTGGGGGCCTCCTCCCCTTGGTGATGAGGGCCCTCTGGCGTCAGGCCCTAACTGCTGGGCTCCCCACATTTTGTGATGTGTGCCCAGTGGTGCGAGGACACTCCAGCCAGGTTCACATCCCCATTGGGATGTGGGCCTTCTGCTCTGAGGTCCCAACGCCTGGGTTGCTCACAGTTTCATGATGTGGGCTCTCTGCTGTTAGTTCACTCCTGCCTGCATCCCATAGCTTCTGTGCTCTCGGCCGCCTGCTGGGAGGTTCCAACTGCTGGATTCCTCACCTTTCTTATTCTTTGGGCCCTCTGTTTTTAGGCTACTCCTGCCTGCCTCACTCCCATTCCCTTTGTGATATGTGTCCTCTGATTTGAGGCCACATGTGCTGGGTTCCGCACCTTTTAATGATGTGGCCCCACTGGAGGGAAGACTGTCCTGACTGGTTCCCATCCCCTTGCTGATGTGGGCCCTCAGGTGAGAATCTGATCCTGGCTGGGTTCCTCACCCTTCTGTGAGGTGGGCCCTCTGCTGTGAGGTCAATCATGCCTGTCTTGCACACGTCACCTTGGTGACATGGGCCCTCTGGTGGCAGTTGGAGTGTGCTGGGATCCTCCTCCCCTCGGTGATGAGGGCCCTCTTGCCTTAGGCCATAACTGCTGGGCTCCCCACATTTTCTGATGTACGCCAAGTGAGTGAGGACACTCTTGCCATGTTCCCTTCCCCATGGGGATATGGGCCTTCTGCTCTGAGGTCAAAACGGCTGGCTTGCTCACAGTACCATGATGTGGGCCCTCTGCTGTGAGTTCACTCCGGCAAGGATCCCTTATCATCGGTGCTCTGAGCCGCCGGCTGGGAGGTTCCAACTGCTGGATTCCTCAACTTTTTTATTCTATGTGCCCTCTGTTGTGAGGCTCCTGCCTGCCTCACTGCCAGCCCCTTGGTGATGACTGCCCTATGGCTTGAGGTCACATGTGCTGCGTTCCTCACCTTTCGATGATGTGGCCCCACTCGTGTGAGGACACTCCTGCCGGGTTCCCATCCCCTTGGTGAGGTGGGCCCTCTGGCGAGAGTCTAATCCTGGCTGGGTTCCTCAACGTTCTGTGAGGTAGGCCCTCTGCTGTGTGGTCACTCCTGCCTGGCTGGCACACGTCACCTTGGAGACGTGAGCCCTCTGGTGGCAGTTGGAGCATGCAGGGTGCCTCCTCCTCTCGGTGATGACGGCCCTCTGGCATCAGGCCCTAAATGGTGGGCTCCCCACATTTTCTGATGTGCGCCCAGTGGTGCGAGGACACTCCAGCCAGGTTCCCATTCCCATGGGGATGTGGGCCTTCTGTTCTGAGGTCCCAACGGCTGGGCTGCTCACAGGTTCATGATGTGGGCCCTCTGCTGTGAGTTCACTGCGGCCTGGATCCCATAGCCTCGGTGCTCTGGGCCGCTTGCTGGGAGGTTCCAACTGCTGGATTCCTCAACTTTTATATTCTATGGACCCTGTGTTGTGAGGCCAGTCCTGCCAGCCTCATTCCGAACCCCTTGGTGATGTGGTTCCTCTGGTTTGAGGACACATGTGCTGGGATCCTCACCTTTCGATGATGATGTCCCACTGGTGTGGGGACACTCCTGCCTGGTTCTCATCCCCTTGGTGATGTGGGCCCTCTGGTGAGAGTCTGATCCTGGCTGTGTTCCTCACCCTTCTGTGAGGTGGGCCCTCTGCTGTGAGGTCACTCCTGCCGGGCTGGCACACATCGCCTTGGCGACGTTGGCCCTCTGGTGGCAGCTGGAGCCTGCTGGGAGCCTCCTCCTCTCGGTGATGAGTGCCCTCTAGCGTCAGGCCCTAACTTCTGAGCACCCCACGTTTTCTGATGTGAGCCCAGTGATGCCAGGACACTCCTGTCATGTTCCCATCACTATGGGGATGTGGGCCTTCTGCTCTGAGGTCCCAATGTCTGGGTTGCTCACAGTTTCATGATGTGGGCTGTCTGGTGTTAGTTCACTCCGGCCTGGATCCCCTAGCCTCTGTGCTCTGGGCTGCCTGCTGGGAGGTTCCAAATGCTGGATTCCTCACCTTTCTTATTTTTGGGCCCTCTGTTATGAGGCTCCTCCTGCCTGCCTCACTCCCAGCCCCTTGGTGATGGGTGTCCTATGGTTTGAAGCCACATGTTCTGGGTTCCTCACCTTTAGATGATGTGACCCTACTCATGTGAGGACACTCCTGCCTGGTTCCAATCCATTTGGTGATGTGGGCCCTCTGGTGCGAGTCTGATCCTGACTGGGTTCGTCACACTTCTCTGAGGTGGGCCCTCTGCTGTGAGGTCATTCGTGCCTGGTTGGCACACATCGCCTTGGCGACATCAGCCCTCTGGTGGCAGTTGGAGCCTGCTGGGAGCCTCCTTCCCTTGGTGATGAGGGTCCTCTGGCGTCAGGCCCTAACTGCTGGTCGCCCAAAATTTTCTGATATGTTCTCAGTGGTGCGAGGACACTCCTACCAGATTTCCATCCCCATGGGGATGTGGGCCTCCTGCTCTGAGGTCCCAATGGCTGGGTTGCTCAGTTTCATGACATGGGCCCTCTTCTGTGAGTTCAGAGTGGCCTGGATCCCATAGCCTCGGTGCTCTGGGCCGCCTACTGGGAGGTTCCAACTGCTGGATTCCTCACTTTTTTATTCTATGGGCCCAGTGTTGTGAGGCTACTCCTGTCTGCCTCACTCCGAGGCCCTTGGAGATGTGGGTCCTCTGGTTTGAGGACACATGTGCTGAGTACCTCACCTTTCGATGATGTGGCCCCACTGGTGTGAAGACACTCCTGCCTGGTTCCCATCCCCTTGGTGATGTAGGCCCTCTGGTGAGAGTCTGATGTTGGCTGGGTTTCTCACCCTTCTGTGAGGTGGGCTCTCTGCTGTGAGGTCACTCATGCCTGGCTTGCTCATTTTGCCTTGGCAATGTGAGCCCTCAGGTGGCAGTTGGAGGCTGCTGGGAATCTCCTCCCCTGAGTTATGAGAGCTCTGGATAAAACACATATGCCCCTTTTTGCCAAGTGCATTATTTTCCAAGTTCTGTCTCTCTTCCTATGCTTTAAGAGCGACTCCCGATACCTCCTGAAATCGGTTTCCTGCAATTCTGCCCCGCTTTCTAGTCCTCTTGGCAGCTTTACTTCAATATATTTTTGGACGATAGCTATCATTTATAACTCTGCAGGTTTGTGAGTTACAGTGTCCCTGAGCTCCTTTCTTAAACTCGCTTTCTTGTGAGCTGGCCGCAACACCGCAGGATTGCTTCAGGCCCTAGTGTGGTTCAGGAACGGCACGCTGAGCCTTTGGTTAATTCCTCTTCCTGGTGGGAAATGAGAGTTAAATTTGCCTGACCAGACACCTCCAGCTAGTCTCTCATGTGTTCTCCCTTTTCCTGTTCATTTTCCGCAGAAATTGCAAACTGGGCCAAACAGGAGGTTAAAGGCACTGACTCTCCAAGTGGGGAGAGTTTTAGTAAAGCGTCTGGAATGTTGCACACGAGTACCAGGGGACGAAAACTGAGACACATTTGAACACGTTTCCCGAACACACGGTGGATCATACTCTGGGTTCTACATGCATGTTTCAGCTGAAGGAAGAATCCCTTAAACTTGGAGAGTTGAGACCCATGGAATGGGTACCATGCAATATGACTTCAAAGGGTCTGCATTTGCTCACCGAACCTCACCAATCCTATCACTACTGCATTTATGCCGCTGTACACACGCTTGATTCTCTTTCGGAGACATATAAATCCATAGGTTTTAAGATTCTTACCAGTCAGGTATATTCTTAGGCGTTTAATATGGGGTGTTGAGTCCACTTCGTTGAACAAGGAGTAGCTATTGTCTATTATATATTTGGCTTATGGAACGGTATCTGTGCCAAATTCAATCTCTGGTTTTATGCAGCACCCCAACTCACCTTTCCCCTTAAGCAAGCATAAGTTGGTTTTCTACATTTGAGACCCTGTTCTGTTTTGTAATTCAGTTCCTGTGTAGCCAAGTTTACATTCCGTGTAGTAGTGATATCTTATGAAGTTTCTCTTTCTGTGTGACTTATTTCACTTAGAATCATCGTACCTGAATCCACTCATTATGCTGCTACGGGCCTGATGACATAGATTTCATTGCTGAGTGATATTGCATTGTACGTAAGTACCACAAATTCTTTATCCATTTTTCGCTTTCTGCGATATTGAACTTGTACTGTAAATGAGGTTCTTGTAAACAGAGCCGTCCCAAACTTTGGAGTGGCTGTGTCTTTTTGATTTGAATTTCCCTAAGCTATAGGACCATAAGTGGAAGTGCCCTAGGCTCTGTTGCTTTGTTTCTTAAATGTTTCAGGAAACACCATACACTTCTCCAGAGTGGCTGTTGGCAATTTACATCCCGTCCATCAGCATAACAAGGCTCCCAGTTCTCCATGGCCTGTCCTGCCTTTCTGGATTTTACACTTTTTTCAGATGACCCTTTTGAGCGTGGGGCAGTGAGACTTCATTGTAGTGCAGATTTCCTTTGCAAGCTTGGTTGGTTGGCCAAAAAGGGCGTATGCGTTTTTTCCTGAATATATTCAGGAAAAAAAGCATACGCCCTTTTTGGCCAAGTGCATCATTGTGGACGTTCTGCCTCTTTTCCTATGCTTTACATGCAATTCCAGTCTACCTCCTGAAATCGGTTTCCTGCAGTTCTGCCCCGCTTTCAAGTCCTCTTGGCAGCCTTACTTCAATATATTTTTGGACGATAGCTGTCATTTATAACTCTGCAGGTTTGTGAATTACAGTGCCCCTGAGCTCCTTTCTTCAACTCGCTTTCTTGTGAGCTGGCCGCAACACTGCAGGATTGCTTCAGGCCCTAGTGTGGTTCCGGCAGGGCACGCTGAGCCTTTGGTTAATTCCTCTTCCTGATGGGGAATGAGAGTTACATTTGCCCGTCCAGACACCTCCAGCTAGTCTCTCATTGGTTCTCCCTATTCCTGTTCATTTTCCGCAGAAATTGCAAACTGGGCCAAACAGGAGGTTAAAGGCACTGACTCTCCAAGTGGGGAGAGTGTTAGTAAAGCGTCTGGAATGTTGCACCCGAGTACCAGGGGACGAAAACTGAGACACATTTAAACACGTTTCCCGAACACACGGTGGATCATACTCTGGGTTCCACATGCATGTTTTAGCTGAAGGAAGAATCCCTTAAACTTGGAGAGTTGAGACCCATGGAATGGGTACCATGCAATATGACTTCAAAGGGTCTGCATTTGCTCACCGAAACTCACCAATCCTATCACTACTGCATTTATGCCGCTGTACACACGCTTGATTCTCTTTCGGAGACATATAAATCCATAGGTTTTAAGATTCTTACTAGTCAGGTATATTCTTAGGCTTTAATATGGGGTGTTGAGTCCACTTCATTGAACAAGGAGTAGCTATTGTCTATTATATATTTGGCTTATGGAACGGTATCTGTGCCAAGTTCAATCTCTGGTTTTATGCAGCACCCCAACTCACCTTTCCCCTTAAGCAAGCATAAGTTGGTTTTCTACATTTGAGACCCTGTTCTGTTTTGTAATTCAGTTCCTGTGTAGCCAAGTTTACATTCCGTGTAGTAGTGATATCTTATGAAGTTTCTCTTTCTGTGTGACTTATTTCACTTAGAATCATCGTAGCTGAATGCACTCATTATGCTGCTACGGGTCTGATGACATAGATTTCATTGCTGAGTGATATTGCATTGTACGTAAGTACCACAACTTCTTTATCCATTTTTCGCTTTCTGTGATATTGAACTTGTACCATAAATGAGGTTCTTGTAAACAGAGCCGTCCCAAACTTTGGGGTGGCTGTGTCTTTTTGATTTTAATTTCCCTAAGCTATAGGACCATAAATGGAAGTGCCCTAGGCTCTGTTGCTTTGTTTTTTAGATGTTTCAGGAAACACCATACACTTCTCCAGAGTGGCTGTTGGCAATTTACATCCCGTCCATCAGCATAACAAGGCTCCCAGTTCTCCATGGCCTGTCCTGTCTTTCTGGATTTTACACTTTTTTCAGATGACCCTTTTGAGCGTGGGGCAGTGAGACTTCATTGTAGTGCAGATTTCCTTTGCAAGCTTGCTTGGTTGGCCAAAAAGGGCGTATGCGTTTTTTCCTGAATATATTCAGGAAAAAACGCATACGCCCTTTTTGGCCAAGTGCATCATTGTGGACGTTCTGCCTCTTTTCCTATGCTTTACATGCAATTCCAGTCTACCTCCTGAAATCGGTTTCCTGCAGTTCTGCCCCGCTTTCAAGTCCTCTTGGCAGCCTTACTTCAATATATTTTTGGACGATAGCTGTCATTTATAACTCTGCAGGTTTGTGAGTTACAGTGTCCCTGAGCTCCTTTCTTCAACTCGCTTTCTTGTGAGCTGGCCGCAACACCGCAGGATTGCTTCAGGCCCTAGTGTGGTTCCGGCACGGCATGCTGAGCCTTTGTTCATTCCTCTTCCTGGTGGGAAATGAGAGTTAAATTTGCCCGACCAGACATGTCCAGCTAGTCTCTCATTGGTTCTCCCTATTCCTGTTCATTTTCCGCAGAAATTGCAAACTGGGCCAAACAGGAGGTTAAAGGCACTGACTCTCCAAGTGGGGAGAGTGTTAGTAAAGCGTCTGGAATGTTGCACCCGAGTACCAGGGGACGAAAACTGAGACACATTTGAACCCGTTTCCCGAACACACGGTTGATCATACTCTGGGTTCCACATGCATGTTTTAGCTGAAGGAAGAATCCCTTAAACTTGGAGAGTTGAGACCCATGGAATGGGTACCATGCAATATGCCTTCAAAGGGTCTGCATTTGCTCACCGCACCTCACCAATCTTATCACTACTGCATTTATGCCGCTGTACACACGCTTGATTCTCTTTCGGAGACATATAAATCCATAGGTTTTAAGATTCTTACTAGTCAGGTATATTCTTAGGCGTTTAATATGGGGTGTTGAGTGCACTTCGTTGAACAAGGAGTAGCTATTGTCTATTATATATTTGGCTTATGGAACGGTATCTGTGCCAAGTTCAATCTCTGGTTTTATGCAGCACCCCAACTCACCTTTCCCCTTAAGCAAGCATAAGTTGGTTTTCTACATTTGAGACCCTGTTCTGTTTTGTAATTCAGTTCCTGTGAAGCCAAGTTTACATTCCGTGTAGTAGTGATATCTTATGAAGTTTCTTTTTCTGTGTGACTTATTTCACTTAGAATCATCGTACCTGAATCCACTCATTATGCTGCTACGGGCCTGATGACATAGATTTCATTGCTGAGTGATATTGCATTGTACGTAAGTACCACAACTTCTTCATCCATTTTTCGCTTTCTGCGATATTGAACTTGTACCATAAATGAGGTTCTTGTAAACAGAGCCTTCCCTTAATTTGGGGTGGCTGTGTCTTTTTGAGTTTAATTTCCCTAAGCTATAGTACCATAAGTGGAAGTGCCCTAGGCTCTGTTGCTTTGTTTCTTAGATGTTTCAGGAAACACCATACCCTTCTCCAGAGTGGCTGTTGGAAATTTACATCCTGCCCATTGCATAACAAGGTTCCCAGTTCTCCATGGCTTGTCCTGCCTTTCTGGATTTTACACTTTTTTCAGATGACCCTTTTGACCGGGGGGCAGTGAGACTTCATTGTAGTGCAGATTTCCTTTGCAAGCTTGCTTGGTTGGCATAAAAGGGCGTATGCGTTTTTTCCTGAATATATTGAGGAAAAAACGCATACGCCCATTTTTGCCAAGTGCATCATTGTGGACGTTCTGCCTCTTTTCCTATGCTTTACATGCAATTCCAGTCTACCTCCTGAAATTGGTTTCCTGCAATTCTGCCCCGTTTTCAAGTCCTCTTGGCAGCCTTACTTCAATATATTTTTGGAAGAGAGCTGTCATTTATAACTCTGCAGGTTTGTGAATTACAGTGCCCCTGAGCTCCTTTCTTCAACTCGCTTTCTTGTGAGCTGGCCGCAACACCGCAGGAATGCTTCAGGCCCTAGTGTGGTTCCCGCACGGCATGCTGAGCCTTTGGTTAATTCCTCATCCTGGTGGGGAATGAGAGTTAAATTTGCCCGTCCAGACACCTCCAGCTAGTCTCTCATTGGTTCTCCCTATTCCTGTTCATTTTCCGCAGAAATTGCAAACTGGGCCAAACACGACTTTAAAGGCACTGTCTCTCCAAGTGGGGAGAGTGTTAGTAAAGAGTCTGGAATGTTGCACCCGAGTACCAGAGGACGAAAACTGAGACACATTTGAACACGTTTCCTGCACACACGGTGGATCATACTTGTGTTCCACATGCATCTTTTAGCTGAAGGAAGAATCCCTTAAACCTGGAGAGTTGAGACCCATGGAATGGGTACCATGCAATATGAGTTCAAAGGGTCTGCATTTGCTCACCGAACCTCAACAATCCTATCACTGCTGCGTTTATGCTGCTGTACACACGCTTGATTCTCTTTTGGAGACATAGAAATCCATAGGTTTTAAGATTCTTACTAGTCAGGTATATTCTTAGGCGTTTAATATGGGGTGTTGAGTCCACTTCGTTGAACAAGGAGTAGCTATTGTCTATTATATATTTGGCTTATGGAACGGTATCTGTGCCAAGTTCAATCTCTGGTTTTATGCAGCACTCCAACTCACCTTTCCCCTTAAGCAAGCATAAGTTGGTTTTCTACATTTGAGACCCTGTTCTGTTTTGTAATTCAGTTACTGTGTAGCCAAGTTTACATTCCTTGTAGTACTGATATCATATGAAGTTTCTTTTTCTGTGTGACTTATTTCACCTAGAATCATGGTACCTGAATCGACTCATTATGCTGCTACGGGCCTGATGACATAGATTTCATTGCTGAGTGATATTGCATTGTACGTAAGTACCACAACTTCTTTATCCATTTTTCGCTTTCTGTGATATTGAACTTCTACCGTAAACGAGGTTCTTGTAAACAGAGCGGTCCGAAACTTTGGGGTGGCTGTGTCTTTTTGATTTTAACTTGCCTAAGCTATAGGACCATAAGTGGAAGTGCCCTAGGCTCTGTTGCTTTGTTTCTTAGATGTTTCAGGAAACACCATACACTTCTCCAGAGTGGCTGTTGGCAATTTACATCCTGCCCATCAGCATAACAAGGTTCCCAGTTCTCCATGGCCTGTCCTGCCTTTCTGGATTTTACAATTGTTCAGATGGCCCTTTTGACCAGGGGGCAGTGAGACTTCATTGTAGTGCAGATTTCCTTTGCAAGCTTGCTTGGTTGGCATAAAAGGGCGCATGCGTTTTTTCCTGAATATATTCAGGAAAAAACGCATACGCCCTTTTTTGCCAAGTGCATCATTGTGGACGTTCTGCCTCTTTTCCTATGCTTTACATGCAATTCCAGTCTACCTCCTGAGATCGGTTTCCTGCAATTCTGCCCCGCTGTCAAGTCCTCTTGGCAGCCTTACTTCAATATATTTTTGGAAGAGAGCTGTCATTTATAACTCTGCACTTTTGTGAATTACAGTTCCCCTGAGCTCCTTTCCTCAACTCGCTTTCTTGTGAGCTGGCCGCTACACCGCAGGATTGCTTCAAGCCCTAGTGTGGTTCCGGAATGGCACGTTGAGCTTTTGGTTAATTCCTCTGCCTGGTGGGAAATGAGAGTTAAATTTGCCCGTCCAGACACCTCCAGGTAGTCTGTCATTGGTTCTCCATATTGCTGTTCATCTTCCGCAGAAATTGCAAACTGGGCCAAACAGGAGGTTAAAGGCACTACCTCTCCAAGTGGGGAAAGTGTTATTAAAGCCTCTGGAATGTTGCACCCGAGTACAAGGGGACAAAAACTGAGACACATTTGAACACGTTTCCCCATCACACGGTGGATCATAGTCTGGGTTCCACATGCATGTATTAGCTGAAGGAAGAATCCCTTAAACCTGGAGACTTGAGACCCATGGAATGGGTACCATGCAATATGACTTCAAAGGGTCTGCATTTGCTCACTGAACCTCACCAATCCTATCACTGCTGCGTTTATACAGCTGTACAGATGCTTGATTCTCTTTTGGAGACATATAAATCAATAGGTTTTAAGATTACTAGTCAGGTATATTCTTAGGCGTTTAATATGGGGTGTTGTGTCCACTTTGTTGAGCAAGGAGTAGCTCTTCTCTATTACATATTTGGCTTATGGAACGGTATCTGTGCTCATTTCAATCTCTGGTTTTATGGAGCGTCCCAACTCACCTTTCCCCTTAAGCAAGCATAAGTTGGTTTTCTACATTTGAGACACTGTTCTGTTTTGTAATTCAGTTCCTGTGTAGCCAAGTTTACATTCCATGTAGTAGTGATATCTTATGAAGTTTCTTTTTCTGTGTGACTTATTTCACTTAGAATCATGGTACCTGAATCCACTCATTATGCTGCTACGGGCCTGATGACATAGATTTCATTGCTGAGTCATATTGCATTGTACGAAAGTCCCACAACTTCTTTATCCATTTTTCACTTTCTGTGATATAGAACTTGTACCGTAAACGAGGTTATTGTAAACAGAGCAGTCCGAAACTTTCAGGTGGATGTGTCTTTTTGATTTTAACTTGCCTAATATATAGGACCATAAGTGGAAGTGCCCTAGGCTCTGTTGCTTTGTTTTTTAGATGTTTCAGGAAACACCATACACTTCTCCAGAGTGGCTGTTGGCAATTTACATCCCACTCATCAGCATAACAAGGCTCCCAGTTCTCCATGGCCTGTCCTGCCTTTCTGGATTTTACACATTTTCAGATGGCCCTTTTGACTGTGGTCAGTGAGAATTCATTGTAGTGCAGATTTCCTTTGCAAGCTTGCTTGGTTGGCATAAAAGGGCGCATGCGTTTTTTCCTGAATATATTCAGGAAAAAACGCATATGCCCTTTTTGGCCAAGTGCATCATTGTGGACGTTCTGCCTCTTTTCCTATGCTTTAAATGCAATTCCAGTCTACCTCCTGAAATCGGTTTCCTGCAATTCTGCCCCACTTTCAAGTCCTCTTGGCAGCCTTACTTCAATATATTTTTGGAAGAGAGCTGTCATTTATAACTCTGCACTTTTGTGAATTACAGTGCCCCTGAGTTACCTTCTTCAACTCGCTTTCTTGTGTGCTGGCCGCAACACCGCAGGATTGCTTCACGCCCTAGTGTGGTTCCGGCACGGCACGCTGAGCCTTTGGTTAATTCCTGTTCCCGGTGGGAAATGAGAGTTAAATTTGGCCGTCCAGACACCTCCAGATAGTCTCTCATTGGTTCACCCTATTCCTTTTCATCTTACGCAGAAATTGCAAACTGGGCCAAACAGGAGGTTAAAGGCACTGACTCTCCAAGTGGGGAGAGTGTTAGTAAAGCGTCTGGAATGTTGCACCCGAGTACCAGGGGACGAAAACTGAGACACATTTGAACACATTTCCCGATCACACGGTGGATCATACTCTGGGTTCCACATGCATGTTTTAGCTGAAGGAAGAATCCCTTAAACCTGGAGAGTTGAGACGCATGGAATGGGTACCATGCAATATGACTTCAAAGGGTCTGCATTTGCTCACCGATCCTCATCAATCCTATGACTGCTGCGTTTATGCCGCTGTACACACGCTTGATTCTCTTTCGGAGACATATAAATCCATAGGTTTTAAGATTCTTACTAGTCAGGTATATTCTTAGGCGTTTAATATGGGGTGTTGAGTCCACTTCGTTGAACAAGGAGTATCTCTTGTCTATTACATATTTGGCTTATGGAACGGTCTCTGTGCTAATTTCAATCTCTGGTTTTATCCAGCACCCCAACTCAGCTTTCCCCTTAAGCAAGCATAAGTTGGTTTTCTACATTTGAGACCCTGTGCTGTTTTGTAATTCACTTCCTGTGTAGCCAAGTTTACATTCCATATATTAGTGATATCTTATGATATTTCTTTTTCTGTGTGACTTATTTCACTTAGAATCATCATACCTGAATCCACTCATGATGCTGCTACGGGCCTGATGACACAGATTTCATTGCTGATTGATATTGCATTGTACGTAAGTACCACAACATCGTTATCCATTTTTCGCTTTCTGTGATATTGACCTTGTACCGTAAACGAGGTTCTTGTAAACAGAGCCATCCCAAAATTTCGAGTGGCTGTGTCTTTTTGATTTTAATTTCCCTAAGCTATAGGTCCATAAGTGGAAGTGCACTACGCTCTGTTGCTTTGTGTTTTAGATGTTTCAGGAAACACCATACACTTCTCCAGAGTGGCTGTTGGCAAGTTACATCCCGCCCATCAGCATAACAAGGCTACCAGTTTTCCATGGCCTGTCCTTCCTTTCTGGATTTTACACTTTTTTCATATGGCCCTTTTGACCGGGGAGGCAGTGAGACATCATTGTAGTGCAGATTTCCTTTGCAAGCTTGCTTGGTTGGCCAAAAATTGCGTATCCGTTTTTTCCTGGATATATTCAGGAAAAAACGCATACGCCCTTTTTGGCCAAGTGCATCATTGTGGACGTTCTGCCTCTTTTCCTATGCTTTACATGCAATTCCAGTCTACCTCCTGAAATCAGTTTCCTGCAATTCTGCCCCGCTTTCAAGTCCTCTTGGCAGCCTAACTTCAATATATTTTTGGACGATAGCTGTCATTTATAACTCTGCAGTTTTGTGGGTTACAGTGTCCCTGAGCTCCTTTCTTCAACTCGCTTTCTTGTGAGCTGGCCGCAACACCGCAGTATTGCTTCAGGCCCTAGTGTGGTTCTGGAATGGCACGCTGAGCCTTTGGTTAATTCCTCTTCCTGGTGGGAAATGAGAGTTAAATTTGGCCGTCCAGACACCTCCAGATAGTCTCTCATTGGTTCTCCCTATTACTGTTCATTTTCCGCAGAAATTGGAAACTGGGCCAAACAGGAGGTTAAAGGCATTGACTGTCCAAGTGGGGAGAGTGTTAGTAAAGCGTCTGGAATGTTGCACCCGAGTACCAGGGGACGAAACCTGAGACACATTTGAACACGTTTCCCGAACACACGGTGGATCATACTCTGGGTTCCACATGCATGTTTTAGCTGAAGGAAGAATCCCTTAAACCTGGAGAGTTGAGACCCATGGAATGGGTACCATGCAATATGACTTCAAAGGGTCTGCATTTGCTCACCGATCCTCATCAATCCTATGACTGCTGCGTTTATGCCGCTGTACACACGCTTGATTCTCTTTCGGAGACATATAAATCCATAGGTTTTAAGATTCTTACTAGTCAGGTATATTCTTAGGCGTTTAATATGGGGTGTTGAGTCCACTTCGTTGAACAAGGAGTATCTCTTGTCTATTATATATTTGGCTTATGGCACGGTATCTGTGCCAAGTTCAATCCCTGGTTTTATGCAGCACCCCAACTCACCTTTCCCCTTAAGCAAGCATAAGTTGGTGTTCTGCATTTGAGACCCTGTGCTGTTTTGTAATTCAGTTCCTGTGTAGCCAAGTTTACATTCCATGTAGTAGTGATATCTTATGATGTTTCTTTTTCTGTGTGACTTATTTCACTTAGAATCATCGTACCTGAATCCACTCATTATGCTGCTATGGGCCTGATGACATAGATTTCATTGCTGAGTGATATTGCATTGTACATGAGTACCACAACTTCTTTATCCATTTTTCGCTTTCTGCGATATTGAACTTGTACCATAAATGAGGTTCTTGTAAACAGAGCTGTCCCAAACTTTGGGGTGGCTGTGTCTTTTTGATTTTAATTTCCCTAAGCTATAGGTCCATAAGTGGAAGTGCACTACGCTCTGTTGCTTTGTTTCTTAGATGTTTCAGGAAACACCATACACTTCTCCAGAGTGGCTGTTGGCAATTTACATCCCGTCCATCAGCATAACAAGGCTCCCAGTTCTCCATGGCCTGTCCTGCCTTTCTGGACTTTACACTTTTTTCAGATGACCCTTTTGAGCGTGGGGCAGTGAGACTTCATTGTAGTGCAGATTTCCTTTGCAAGCTTGCTTGGTTGGCCAAAAAGGGCGTATGCGTTTTTTCCTGAATATATTCAGGAAAAAAAGCATACGCCCTTTTTGGCCAAGTGCATCATTGTGGACGTTCTGCCTCTTTTCCTATGCTTTACATGCAATTCCAGTCTAACTCCTGAAATCGGTTTCCTGCAATTCTGCCCCGCTTTCAAGTCCTCTTGGCAGCCTAACTTCAATATATTTTTGGACAATAGCTGTCATTTATAACTCTGCAGTTTTGTGGGTTACAGTGTCCCTGAGCTCCTTTCTTCAACTCGCTTTCTTGTGAGCTGGCCGCAACACTGCAGGATTGCTTCACGCCCTAGTGTGGTTCTGGCGCGGCACGCTGAGCCTTTGGTTAATTCCTCTTCCTGGTGGGAAATGAGAGTTAAATTTGCCCGTCCAGACACCTCCAGCTAGTCTCTCATTGGTTCTCCCTATTACTGTTCATTTTCCGCAGAAATTGGAAACTGGGCCAAACAGGAGGTTAAAGGCATTGACTGTCCAAGTGGGGAGAGTGTTAGTAAAGCGTCTGGAATGTTGCACCCGAGTACCAGGGTACGAAACCTGAGACACATTTGATCACGTTTCCCGAACACACAGAGGATCATACTCTGGGTTCCACATACATGTTTTAGCTGAAGGAAGAATCCCTTAAACCTGGAGAGTTGAGACCCATGGAATGGGTACCATGCAATATGACTTCAAAGGGTCTGCATTTGCTCACCGATCCTCATCAATCCTATGACTGCTGCGTTTATGCCGCTGTACACAAGCTTGATTCTCTTTCGGAGACATATAAATCCATAGGTTTTAAGATTCTTACTAGTCAGGTATATTCTTAGGCGTTTAATATGGGGTGTTGAGTCCACTTCGTTGAACAAGGAGTAGCTCTTGTCTATTATATATTTGGCTTATGGCACGGTATCTGTGCCAAGTTCAATCTCTGGTTTTATGCAGCACCCCAACTCAGCTTTCCCCTTAAGCAAGCATAAGTTGGTGTTCTACATTTGAGACCCTGTGCTGTTTTGTAATTCAGTTCCTGTGTAGCCAAGTTTACATTCCATGTAGTAGTGATATCTTATGATGTTTCTTTTTCTGTGTGACTTATTTCACTTAGAATCATCGTACCTGAATCCACTCATTATGCTGCTACGGGCCTGATGACATAGATTTCATTGCTGAGTGATATTGCATTGTACGTAAGTACCACAAATTCTTTATCCATTTTTCGCTTTCTGCGATATTGAACTTGTACCGTAAACGAGGTTCTTGTAAACAGAGCCGTCCCAAACTTTGGTGTGGCTGTGTCTTTTTGATTTTAACTTGCCTAAGCTATAGGACCATAAGTGGAAGTGCCCTAGGCTCTGTTGTTTGTTTCTTAGATGTTTCAGGAAACACCATACCCTTCTCCAGAGTGGCTGTTGGAAATTTACATCCTGCCCATTGCATAACAAGGTTCCCAGTGCTCCATGGCTTGTCCTGCCTTTCTGGATTTTACACTTTTTTCAGATGACCCTTTTGACCGGGGGGCAGTGAGACTTCATTGTAGTGCAGATTTCCTTTGCAAGCTTGCTTGGTTGGCATAAAAGGGCGCATGCGTTTTTTCCTGAATATATTGAGGAAAAAACGCATACGCCCTTTTTTGCCAAGTGCATCATTGTGGACGTTCTGCCTCTTTTCCTATGCTTTACATGCAATTCCAGTCTACCTCCTGAAATCGGTTTCCTGCAATTCTGCCCCGTTTTCAAGTCCTCTTGGCAGCCTTACTTCAATATATTTTTGGAAGAGAGCTGTCATTTATAACTCTGCAGGTTTGTGAATGACAGTGCCCCTGAGCTCCTTTCTTCAACTCGCTTTCTTGTGAGCTGGCCGCAACACCGCAGGAATGCTTCACGCCCTAGTGTGGTTCCCGCACGGCATGCTGAGCCTTTGGTTAATTCCTCATCCTGGTGGGGAATGAGAGTTAAATTTGCCCGTCCAGACACCTCCAGCTAGTCTCTCATTGGTTCTCCCTATTCCTGTTCATTTTCCGCAGAAATTGCAAACTGGGCCAAACACGAGGTTAAAGGCACTGTCTCTCCAAGTGGGGAGAGTGTTAGTAAAGCGTCTGGAATGTTGCACCCGAGTACCAGGGGACGAAAACTGAGACACATTTGAACACGTTTCCCGCACACACGGTGGATCATACTTGTGTTCCACATGCATCATTTAGCTGAAGGAAGAATCCCTTAAACCTGGAGAGTTGAGACCCATGGAATGGGTACCATGCAATATGAGTTCAAAGGGTCTGCATTTGCTCACCGAACCTCAACAATCCTATCACTGCTGCGTTTATGCTGCTGTACACACTCTTGATTCTCTTTTGGAGACATAGAAATCCATAGGTTTTAAGATTCTTACTAGTCAGGTATATTCTTAGGCGTTTAATATGGGGTGTTGAGTCCACTTCGTTGAACAAGGAGTAGCTCTTGACTATTACGTATTTGGCTTATGGAACGGTATCTGTGCTCATTTCAATCTCTGCTTTTATGCAGCACCCCAACTCACCTTTCCCCTTAAGCAAGCATAAGTTGGTTTTCTACATTTGAGACCCTGTTCTGTTTTGTAATTCAGTTCCTGTGTAGCCAAGTTTACATTCCGTGTAGTACTGATATCTTTTAATGTTTCTTTTTCTGTGTGACTTATTTCACTTAGAATCATCGTACCTGAATCCACTCATTATGCTGCTACGGGCCTGATGACATAGATTTCATTGCTGAGTGATATTGCATTGTACGTAAGTACCACAACTTCTTTATCCATTTTTCGCTTTCTGTGATATTGAACTTCTACCGTAAACGAGGTTCTTGTAAACAGAGCGGTCCGAAACTTTGGGGTGGCTGTGTCTTTTTGATTTTAACTTGCCTAAGCTATAGGACCATAAGTGGAAGTGCCCTAGGCTCTGTTGCTTTGTTTCTTAGATGTTTCAGGAAACACCATACCCTTCTCCAGAGTGGCTGTTGGAAATTTACATCCTGCCCATTGCATAACAAGGTTCCCAGTTCTCCATGGCTTGTCCTGCCTTTCTGGATTTTACACTTTTTTCAGATGACCCTTTTGACCGGGGGGCATTGAGACTTCATTGTAGTGCAGATTTCCTTTGCAATCTTGCTTGGTTGGCATAAAAGGGCGCATGCGTTTTTTCCTGAATATATTGAGGAAAAAACGCATACGCCCATTTTTGCCAAGTGCATCATTGTGGACGTTCTGCCTCTTTTCCTATGCTTTACATGCAATTCCAGTCTACCTCCTGAAATCGGTTTCCTGCAATTCTGCCCCGTTTTCAAGTCCTCTTGGCAGCCTTACTTCAATATATTTTTGGAAGAGAGCTGTCATTTATAACTCTGCAGGTTTGTGAATTACAGTTCCCCTGAGCTCCTTTCTTCAACTCGCTTTCTTGTGAGCTGGCCGCAACACTGCAGGAATGCTTCAGGCCCTAGTGTGGTTCCCGCACGGCATGCTGAGCCTTTGGTTAATTCCTCATCCTGGTGGGGAATGAGAGTTAAATTTGCCCGTCCAGACACCTCCAGATAGTCTCTCATTGGTTCTCCCTATTCCTGTTCATTTTCCGCAGAAATTGCAAACTGGGCCAAACACGAGGTTAAAGGCACTGTCTCTCCAAGTGGGGAGAGTGTTAGTAAAGAGTCTGGAATGTTGCACCCGAGTTCCAGGGGACGAAAACTGAGACACATTTGAACACGTTTCCCGCACACACAGTGGATCATACTTGTGTTCCACATGCATCTTTTAGCTGAAGGAAGAATCCCTTAAACCTGGAGAGTTGAGACCCATGGAATGGGTACCATGCAATATGAGTTCAAAGGGTCTGCATTTGCTCACCGAACCTCAACAATCCTATCACTGCTGCGTTTATGCTGCTGTACACACGCTTGATTCTCTTTTGGAGACATAGAAATCCATAGGTTTTAAGATTCTTACTAGTCAGGTATATTCTTAGGCGTTTAATATGGGGTGTTGAGTCCACTTCGTTGAACAAGGAGTAGCTCTTGTCTATTATATATTTGGCTTATGGAACGGTATCTGTGCCAAGTTCAATCTCTGGTTTTATGCAGCACTCCAACTCACCTTTCCCCTTAAGCAAGCATAAGTTGGTTTTCTACATTTGAGACCCTGTTCTGTTTTGTAATTCAGTTACTGTGTAGCCAAGTTTACATTCCTTGTAGTACTGATATCTTATGAAGTTTCTTTTTCTGTGTGACTTATTTCACCTAGAATCATGGTACCTGAATCGACTCATTATGCTGCTACGGGCCTGATGACATAGATTTCATTGCTGAGTGATATTGCATTGTACGTAAGTACCACAACTTCTTTATCCATTTTTCGCTTTCTGTGATATTGAACTTCTACCGTAAACGAGGTTCTTGTAAACAGAGCGGTCCGAAACTTTGGGGTGGCTGTGTCTTTTTGATTTTAACTTGCCTAAGCTATAGGACCATAAGTGGAAGTGCCCTAGGCTCTGTTGCTTTGTTTCTTAGATGTTTCAGGCAACACCATACACTTCTCCAGAGTGGCTGTTGGCAATTTACATCCTGCCCATCAGCATAACAAGGTTCCCAGTTCTCCATGGCCTGTCTTGCCTTTCTGGATTTTACAATTTTTCAGATGGCCCTTTTGACCAGGGGGCAGTGAGACTTCATTGTAGTGCAGATTTCCTTTGCAAGCTTGCTTGGTTGGCATAAAAGGGCGCATGCGTTTTTTCCTGAATATATTCAGGAAAAAACGCATACGCCCTTTTTTGCCAAGTGCATCATTGTGGACGTTCTGCCTCTTTTCCTATGCTTTACATGCAATTCCAGTCTACCTCCTGAGATCGGTTTCCTGCAATTCTGCCCCGCTGTCAAGTCCTCTTGGCAGCCTTACTTCAATATATTTTTGGAAGAGAGCTGTCATTTATAACTCTGCACTTTTGTGAATTACAGTTCCCCTGAGCTCCTTTCCTCAACTCGCTTTCTTGTGAGCTGGCCGCAACACCGCAGGATTGCTTCAAGCCCTAGTGTGGTTCCGGAATGGCACGTTGAGCTTTTGGTTAATTCCTCTGCCTGGTGGGAAATGAGAGTTAAATTTGCCCGTCCAGACACTTCCAGGTAGTCTGTCATTGGTTCTCCATATTGCTGTTCATCTGCCGCAGAAATTGCAAACTGGGCCAAACAGCAGGTTAAAGGCACTACCTCTCCAAGTGGGGAGAGTGTTAGTAAAGCGTCTGGAATGTTGCACCCGAGTACCAGGGGCGAAAACTGAGACACATTTGAACTCGTTTCCCCATCACACGGTGGATCATACTCTGGGTTCCACATGCATGTTTTAGCTGAAGGAAGAATCCCTTAAACCTGGAGACTTGAGACCCATGGAATGGGTACCATGCAATATGACTTCAAAGGGTCTGCATTTGCTCACTGAACCTCACCAATCCTATCACTGCTGTGTTTATACCGCTGTACAGATGCTTGATTCTCTTTTGGAGATATATAAATCCATAGGTTTTAAGATTACTAGTCAGGTATATTCTTAGGCGTTTAATATGGGGTGTTGTGTCCACTTTGTTGAGCAAGGAGTAGCTCTTCTCTATTACATATTTGGCTTATGGAAAGGTATCTGTGCTCATTTGAATCTCTGGTTTTATGGAGCCTCCCAACTCACCTTTCCCCTTAAGCAAGCATAAGTTGGTTTTCTACATTTGAGACCCTGTTCTGTTTTATAATTCAGTTCCTGTGTATACAAGTTAACATTCCGTGTAGTAGTTTTATCTTATGATGTTTCTTTTTCTGTGTGACTTATTTCACTTAGAATCATCGTACCTGAATCCACCCATTATGCTGCTACGGGCCTGATGACATAGATTTCATTGCTGAGTGATATTGCATTGTACGTAAGTACCACAACTTCTTTATCCATTTTTCGCTTTCTGCGATATTGAACTTGTACCATAAATGAGGTTCCTGTAAACAGAGCTGTCCCAAACTTTGGGGTGGCTGTGTCTTTTTGATTTTAATTTCCCTAAGCTATAGGTCCATAAGTGGAAGTGCACTACGCTCTGTTGCTTTGTTTCTTAGATGTTTCAGGAAACACCATACACTTCTCCAGAGTGGCTGTTGGCAATTTACATCCCGTCCATCAGCATAACAAGGCTCCCAGTTCTCCATGGCCTGTCCTGCCTATCTGGATTTTACACTTTTTCCAGATGACCCATTTGACCGGGGGGCAGTGAGACTTCATTGTAGTGCAGATTTCCTTTGCAAGCTTGCTTGGTTGGCCAAAAAGGTCGTATGCGTTTTTTCCTGAATATATTCAGGAAAAAACGCATACGCCCTTTTTGGCCAAGTGCATCATTGTGGACGTTCTGCCTCTTTTCCTATGCTTTACATGCAATTCCAGTCTACCTCCTGAAATCGGTTTCCTGCAATTCTGCCCCGCTTTCAAGTCCTCTTGGCAGCCTTACTTCAATATATTTTTGGACGATAGTTGTCATTCATAACTCTGCAGGTTTGTGAGTTACAGTGTCCCTGAGCTGCTTTCTTCAACTCGCTTTCTTGTCAGCTGGCCGCAACACTGCAGGATTGCTTCAGGCCCTAGTGTTGTTCTGGCATGGCACGCTGAGCCTTTGGTTAATTCCTCTTCCTGGTGGGAAATGAGAGTTAAATTTGCCCGTCCAGACACCTCCAGCTAGTCTCTCATTGGTTCTCCCTATTCCTGTTCATTTTCCGCAGAAATTGCAAACTGGGCCAAACAGGAGGTTAAAGGCACTGACTCTCCAAGTGGGGAGAGTGTTAGTAAAGCGTCTGGAAAGTTGCACCCGAGTACCAGGGGACGAAAAATGAGAGACATTTGAACACGTTTCCCGATCACACGGTTGATCATACTCTGGGTTCCACATGCATGTTTTAGCTGAAGGAAGAATCCCTTCAACCTGGAGAGTTGAGACCCGTGGAATGGGTACCATGCAATATGACTTCAAAGGGTCTTCATTTGCTCACTGAACGTCTCCAATCCTATCACTGCTGCGTTTATGCCCCTGTACACACGCTTGATTCTCTTTCGGAGACATAGCAATCCATAGGTTTTAAGATACTTACTAGTCAGGTACATTCTTAGGCGTTTAATATGGGGTGTTGAGCCCATTTCGTTGAGCAAGGAGTAGCTCTTGTCTATTACATATTTGGCTTATGGAACGGTATCTGTGCTCATTTCAATCTCTGGTTTTATGCAGCACCCCAACTCACCTTTCCCCTTAAGCAAGCATAAGTTGGTTTTCTACATTTGAGATCCTGTTCTGTTTTGTAATTCACTTCCTGTGTAGCCAAGTTTACATTCCGTGTATTAGTGATATCTTATGATGTTTCTTTTTCTGTGTGACTTATTTCACTTAGAATCATCGTACCTGAAGCCACTCATTATGCTGCTACGGGCCTGATGACATAGATTTCATTGCTGAGAGATATTGCATTGTACGTAAGTACCACAACTTCTTTATCCATTTTTCGCTTTCTGTGATATTGAACTTCTACTGTAAAAGAGGTTCTTGTAAACAGAGCCGTCCCAAACTTTGGGGTGGCTGTGTCTTTTTGATTTTAATTTCCCTAAGCTATAGGACCATAAGTGGAAGTGCCCTAGGCTCTGTTGCTTTGTTTTTTAGATGTTTCAGGAAACACCATATACTTCTCCAGTTTCGCTGTTGGCAATTTACATCCCGCCCATCTGCATAACAAGGCTCCCAGTTCTCCATGGCCTGTCCTGCCTTTCTGGATTTTACACATTTTCAGATGGCCCTTTTGACTGTGGTCAGTGAGAATTCATTGTAGTGCAGATTTCCTTTGCAAGCTTGCTTGGTTGGCATAAAAGGGCGCATGCGTTTTTTCCTGAATATATTCAGGAAAAAACGCATACGCCCTTTTTGGCCAAGTGCATCATTGTGGACGTTCTGCCTCTTTTCCTATGCTTTACATGCAATTCCAGTCTACCTCCTGAAATCGGTTTCCTGCAATTCTGCCCCGCTTTCAAGTCCTCTTGGCAGCCTAACTTCAATATATTTTTGGAAGAGAGCTGTCATTTATAACTCTGCACTTTTGTGAATTACAGTGCCCCTGAGCTCCTTTCTTCAACTCGCTTTCTTGTGAGCTGGCCGCAACACCGCAGGATTGCTTCAAGCCCTAGTGTGGTTCCGGAATGGCACGTTGAGCCTTTGGTTAATTCCTCTGCCTGGTGGGAAATGAGAGTTAAATTTGCCCGTCCAGACACCTCCAGGTAGTCTGTCATTGGTTCTCCATATTGCTGTTCATCTTCCGCAGAAATTGCAAACTGGGCCAAACAGGAGGTTAAAGGCACTACCTCTCCAAGTGGGGAAAGTGTTATTAAAGCCTCTGGAATGTTGCACCCGAGTACAAGGGGACAAAAACTGAGACACATTTGAACACGTTTCCCCATCACACGGTGGATCATAGTCTGGGTTCCACATGCATGTATTAGCTGAAGGAAGAATCCCTTAAACCTGGAGACTTGAGACCCATGGAATGGGTACCATGCAATATGACTTCAAAGGGTCTGCATTTGCTCACTGAACCTCACCAATCCTATCACTGCTACGTTTATACAGCTGTACAGATGCTTGATTCTCTTTTGGAGACATATAAATCAATAGGTTTTAAGATTACTAGTCAGGTATATTCTTAGGCGTTTAATATGGGGTGTTGTGTCCACTTTGTTGAGCAAGGAGTAGCTCTTCTCTATTACATATTTGGCTTATGGAACGGTATCTGTGCTCATTTCAATCTCTGGTTTTATGGAGCGTCCCAACTCACCTTTCACCTTAAGCAAGCATAAGTTGGTTTTCTACATTTGAGACACTGTTCTGTTTTGTAATTCAGTTCCTGTGTAGCCAAGTTTACATTCCATGTAGTAGTGATATCTTATGAAGTTTCTTTTTCTGTGTGACTTATTTCACTTAGAATCATGGTACCTGAATCCACTCATTATGCTGCTACGGGCCTGATGACATAGATTTCATTGCTGAGTCATATTGCATTGTACGAAAGTCCCACAACTTCTTTATCCATTTTTCACTTTCTGTGATATAGAACTTGTACCGTAAACGAGGTTATTGTAAACAGAGCAGTCCGAAACTTTCGGGTGGATGTGTCTTTTTGATTTTAACTTGCCTAATATATAGGACCATAAGTGGAAGTGCCCTAGGCTCTGTTGCTTTGTTTTTTAGATGTTTCAGGAAACACCATACACTTCTCCAGAGTGGCTGTTGGCAATTTACATCCCACTCATCAGCATAACAAAGCTCCCAGTTCTCCATGGCCTGTCCTGCCTTTCTGGATTTTACACATTTTCAGATGGCCCTTTTGACTGTGGTCAGTGAGAATTCATTGTAGTGCAGATTTCCTTTGCAAGCTTGCTTGGTTGGCATAAAAGGGCGCATGCGTTTTTTCCTGAATATATTCAGGAAAAAACGCATACGCCCTTTTTGGCCAAGTGCATCATTGTGGACGTTCTGCCTCTTTTCCTATGCTTTAAATGCAATTCCAGTCTACCTCCTGAAATCGGTTTCCTGCAATTCTGCCCCGCTTTCAAGTCCTCTTGGCAGCCTTACTTCAATATATTTTTGGAAGAGAGCTGTCATTTATAACTCTGCACTTTTGTGAATTACAGTGCCCCTGAGTTACCTTCTTCAACTCGCTTTCTTGTGTGCTGGCCGCAACACCGCAGGATTGCTTCACGCCCGAGTGTGGTTCCGGCACGGCACGCTGAGCCTTTGGTTAATTCCTGTTCCTGGTGGGAAATGAGAGTTAAATTTGGGCGTCCAGACACCTCCAGATAGTCTCTCATTGGTTCACCCTATTCCTTTTCATTTTACGCAGAAATTGCAAACTGGGCCAAACAGGAGGTTAAAGGTACTGACTCTCCAAGTGGGGAGAGTGTTAGTAAAGCGTCTGGAATGTTGCACCCGAGTACCAGGGGACGAAAACTGAGACACATTTGAACACATTTCCCGATCACACGGTGGATCATACTCTGGGTTCCACATGCATGTTTTAGCTGAAGGAAGAATCCCTTAAACCTGGAGAGTTGAGACCCATGGAATGGGTACCATGCAATATGACTTCAAAGGGTCTGCATTTGCTCACTGATCCTCACCAATCCTATCACTGGTGCGATTATGCCGCTGTACACACGCTTGATTCTCTTTCGGAGACATATAAATCCATAGGTTTTAAGATTCTTACTAGTCAGGTATATTCTTAGGCGTTTAATATGGGGTGTTGAGTCCACTTCGTTGAACAAGGAGTATCTCTTGTCTATTACATATTTGGCTTATGGAACGGTCTCTGTGCTAATTTCAATCTCTGGTTTTATACAGCACCCCAACTCAGCTTTCCCCTTAAGCAAGCATAAGTTGGTTTTCTACATTTGAGACCCTGTGCTGTTTTGTAATTCACTTCCTGTGTAGCCAAGTTTACATTCCATATATTAGTGATATCTTATGATATTTCTTTTTCTGTGTGACTTATTTCACTTAGAATCATCA